>NC_050455.1:3269654-3365999 GCF_903995425.1 Onychomys torridus
GTGAATGAGAAAGAAAAAGTTTATTCATGAGGCAGCCCAGAGACAGGTGTGGGGCAGCCTCAGACCCACCTCCCCGAGAGCAGGGTTCAGGACCATTTCCGAAGTGAGGAAGGCAGGTGGGATGAGGCAACATCTACCAGTCGTCTCTGTACAGCTGGACGTCATAGGATGCACACTAGGAAGTGACGGCTTTGGCCTGACCTGAAGGCTGGGTTCTTTTTGTCCGGCGATGTCAGCGATGTCACCCATGGGACACTTGCACATGTCCAGGAGAACAGTCAGTGGTTCTGATAGAAGCA
This sequence comes from Onychomys torridus, assembly GCF_903995425.1. Taxonomy (NCBI): domain Eukaryota; kingdom Metazoa; phylum Chordata; class Mammalia; order Rodentia; family Cricetidae; genus Onychomys; species Onychomys torridus. The sequence goes on from NC_050455.1 coordinate 3,269,954, forward strand.
GCTTTCGAGTCCTGAAAGTCGCCTGGATGATCATTGAGACCCACGAGTCAGGAGTGTTACCAATAGCTAAGCTCACAGGAGTCTAATAGTGCCGCTCACCCGCATGGGCTCCATGGTGGTAATTGTGTGAGCAGGGGGAGTTTGAGACAGGCTTTCTCTGTGTAGCAGCTCTAGCTGTTCTGGAACTTTCTCCGTGGACAGGGCTGGCCTCAAACTCACAAAGATCCGCCTGCCCCTGCCTTCCAAGTTCTGGGTTTAAAGGCGTGGGCCACCATGCCCAGTGTAATTTTTTTTAAGGAAACAGAAGCAGGTGAAGCGAGAGGGATTCTTCAGGTTTTCTCTCAGTGCCAAGAGGTCTGGAGATGCAGCTGAAGGGTCCAACCAGGACTCAGATTCTAGGACGCTTAACCTTGAAGATTGTAGCCACCTGGCTGGGTTTACTGCTTGTTGTGAGGGAAGCCTTGGGGGAACCCTTGAGTGATACATTGTTGCTGTTGTTCAGGCCTGGTGTGACTGAGAGATGGCAGGTACGACAGTCACCGTTTCTTCTCGAGTCCTTTGGGCCTGGCACACTGTTAACTCTTGTCCATTAGGCCGTGTCCACCATGGACTCCAGGGAAAATCAAGAAACCGCACCTATGCCACGCAGACTCAGAAATAAGGGCAGAGTTCAAAGCAGACTGACTGCCAGGTCAGATGAACTGACCACATCTTCCTTCTCTCCAAGTCTCGTGCCCCAGGGCTGCTTCCCTGGAGAATCCCTGTGCCTGAAACATCTGCCTTGCTTTCCCATCTGTGTGTTTGAGTCCGGTTCAGCCTGCCCTGTCCTGCAGCCTTATTTGTACAGCAGTCTATCACTCTGTGCCTGCCCAGACTTGCACAGACAGAGGTTGGCAGGAGAAGAGAACACCAAGATTTCCCTCCGTGCACTCAGGAGCTTTGTTTTGGGTTTAAGCACAGAGCTGTCAGCAAAGCCAGCTCCCAGCTTCGGTGGGGCTGGAGTGCACGCAGACCTTCAGGTTTATCATGACAGCTGTGTTATACCTCTTCCTCCATCAACTGAAACATCACTGAGAAACTTGACATGGTCCCTAAGGAGGGGAAGTTCTACATCCATGCCGCCCAGCAAGGGAGGCTTCCCAAGCATAACCTTTCCTACTAGACATTCCCTCTGATGTGCATCAGTTTGTAATGTTACACAAATATAGACACTTTGCCAGTCCACATGGCTTCTTTATTTTGGGAGCAAAAAAGATTTCTCAAATATATGTCAATTTCAAGCTAAAAGAAAAGGAATTGAAATTTTAGGAATTGATTGGAAAACAATGTAAAGCCACCAGCAGGGGTACCACAGAAATGCCCAATGGGATGGGGAACTCTGTGCTTCTCTCTGGGGCTCCCAAGGCCTGGCCTATCTGCCAGGAGCGGGCTCTGCGTAGAAGAAACTGGGATAAACAAGGAGACCAGATTTTAAGAGAATCAGGACTTGCTGTTCTCTTTCCTGCCTGGACTTGCATCCTTCCTTGTTATTCCTGGGGAAACCATGTTGTAACCATTTCTACCAGGCTGAGTTAGTGTGTGTGACTCCAGGGAAGGAATGCATTTATCCAGCCAGAAAGAAAATGCATGTCTTCATTCCCCCATTTGTCCAGTGTCAGCTGAAGACATTCATCACGCACTCTGGCCAGTCTCCAGGGGCAAAACTTTCTCCCCATACAACTTTCTTCACTCAAAATCTTCCTGACAATGGGTTTCAATTTTCACTTCATGAAAGCTGGTCTTTTGTGATAGAAACCAATGAGCCCATGGGGTTCTGTTTTCACTGAGACCTCTTTTCTGTCTTCCTTGAAGTTTTGCTACTGGCTGTACTGTGGATGGAGGAAATGTGAGGTGTGCCTGCAAACCCGGATACACAGGAGCACAGTGTGAGAGGTAGGTTTCTCCCTGCACCATGTGCCCCTTGCCCATAGCCCCCTTTTTCCAAAATCTGCAGGTGGGGTACGCTGGACAGGTTGATTTGGGGCCGGTGTCCTACTGAGGGCTAGGATGATTGTGAGAAAAATACAAGACTTCTCACTCAACAAACATTAGCATTCTCTTCTCGCCTGCTCATCTTTAGACTTCTGAGGATGAGGTGCACACACCACACCAGCACACATACATACAGACTTATATCCTCCCAACACATGCCACTGTGCACCCCGGGCCCCATGCTCATTCCCACATGCCCTTCTCCATCTCTACACATCTCTCTTCCTCCCAGCATACACATTCACCTTTAGCCACACCCTTATGTGTTCTTTATATAACTCTCATCTCCCAAAGTCTATATACCACTTCTCCTACATTCTTAAATACTGGTCCCCAAAATATCTGTACATGCTCTTATTCCCATAGAGACTCATTGCTGCATATGCCTACACCCAAGTGCACACATCTCTATATACCTTTATCCCCACCAATATTCTTTTCTGTATATATAAGTAACTTTAATTATAATTCTACATACACACATAATCCATAGCCTTACACACACACAAAGTGCTTCTTGCAGTATATTTTGAGCACTCAGGAAAGCCTGTTTATTTCCCAACCCCGGTGCCTATCATGACATTGCTCATATTAGATGTATTTAGTAAAATACTACTAATAATAAGGGTTGTGGGAGGGCCAGTGTCCTAGAGATACATTTTAGTTATTCATGAATTGTCTTATGTAGCTTCTATGTACTAGATACCGGGTAGGTTGAATACGGCAAAAGTTGACCCAGGTTCTAATAACTTAACATCCTACCTCTCAATAATCCAAGGGCTGTGTCGCACAAAATACATGAAGTATTTGGTTCCTCTCCCAAATATACTCAGTATGAAATGTTGATTCTAGGGGATGCATGGGACACTAGTCACAAAACCAACTGGCGGAGTTGGGTTGCATCTGAAGGGTCAACCAACCAGCCTCTGAGAGCAAGGGATGGAAGAGTCAGCTATGTGGAGATGGGAAGGGTGTGTAGGCCAGAGAAGGAGGGCTGGGAAGTTGTTCAAGGTTGTGTGACTTTAAAGTTTGGGGTGTACATCTGGGAGAGACTCTTCCTAATTTTAGCATCCTTGTGGTTCCATAAAAACAGTAAAGTCAAAGACAGTAACAGGTTTGATGAGGCATCTGTTTATTTGGCAACTGATTTGAAGAGATATTTTTTAATTAACAATTCTTCTCTCAGCATATGCTACACTTGATGTCTCAAAACAAGTTATTGTTTCTTAATTAAAAGCATCTTTTAATGAGTGCCAGGCTGATGACAACATATTTATTTATTAAACATGATTGCACACCTAGGCATCATTCATGGCACTGTCTGTTAAGTCTAGAATGACAAATGAGGAAGTCAAGGGTGAGAAGTAGGAATGTACTATAGAGAGAAGTCTGGTTGAACTTGGGGAGGTACGGCCTGTCTACGATAGGTGCAGACAGGTTCTAGCTCCTCCCATGCTCCCTTCTCTCTCCCTCAGCCACACAGAGTCATGGACAGGTGTGGTCTCTGCTCTTTATTCCTGTACTAATGCCATCTGGGAAAGCAGGAAGCATTGCTGCAATCCATGGTGTTTAGCTATGAAGGGAAAATAAGGGAACCAGTTATTTCTTGTAACCAGTAATGTATTCTTTGTAAGAACAGGGAAGAAGAATTAAATGCCCCAATTCTTTGTATGACCTTATAAAGGGGATGTTGTACTTTTGGTCTTTTCCCAGAAACTTTAGATATAGATGAGAAATGAGAATAAAGTATTTTAGGGCATAGATCTTCTGCAGAATAGATGAACATGGGACTGGTCAGTATGTAAGTCCTCAATACTAGCTAGCATTTTACCCCCTTGCTTTGTAGATTTGGATAAGCCACCTCAGCCTTATCAATAGGGAAGAGTATGTGAGTGTCTGCCTTGCCGTCCGCTTTCTGAAATGCAGTAACAACCAGTAATACTGATGGTAAAATGACGGCTGCATCTCACCTTGTAATCATAGATATGTTCTAGTGAGTGCCTATATGTGAAGGCTGATAGATGCTTACTAATTCATTTCTATCTATTGATCAAGGTGTGTATTATTAGTCATTCATTGATCCGTCCACTCCTCTATCCATGAGATACCTGCTTGGCTCCTGGTGTGTGCCAGGCAGCACTGTGGGTCCTAGAGATGAGCAGTGAGCAAACCTTCAATGTCTTTATGGAACTTATGTTTTCCTGAGGGAATCTGATGGTCAACCGGAACTCAAAGGACCATGGCAGCCCAAGACCACAGCACAGGGCACAGGCAGGGTCCAGCCAGCTGTTTCTGACCCAGGAGCTGCACTCCCAGCAGACATCACCAGGGCACCTTTGGGAAGATGTGCTGCAAATGGCTGGGGTTTTATTATAATTATTATTCAGGACTTAAAATTTGGAGAAAGGGTTACCATGTTTCCTTAAGTCTATCATCTCTGTTATGTTGACATACCACATACCAGTTTACTGAAAATTCAGCTTCCTCATATGGGGAAACATTAATAAATAGAAATGTTTTAATTGACCTCCCAATATTAATTTAATATGTTGGTTTTTTCTAACTGAATTTAGTGTAAAGGTCATATGACCTTTAAACTTTGAGGTTTGGACTTGACTTTTACTATGTTATCTAGAATGACAGTGGCCCAGGGCCAGAGGCAGCAGCTGTGACTCCCGTCAGTAACATCACGTTCTTATATACCCCCTGCTGTAATTAGCATAAATATATATTACACAGCCCTGAAACCACACATTAGGAAATACAGATATTCTTCTCCCTGTAAAAATTTGAAACTCCTAGATTTATTTCTATGAATATGTTGGCTTTAGATGAAACAATATTTATGTGATGTCTTCAGGAGCATAACTCAATAAAATCCAGCCCACCCTTCTGTCTTGATTAAACCGTTTGTCCTCTGCCATTCAGCTACTGAGCAGTTGGTAGCAGAGGCAGCTGGGAGGCAAAGGAGCAATCCCTGTCTGACTCTGGCCCTTAGAAGCCTCATTCATGGGATAAAATCAACACGCCCTTTAAGAAATGTTCCTTCTCATCAGCCCGGGTCACTTTTCCTATTACGCAGCTATGGTGTCTCAAATCGGGAAAATAAAGTGGATCAATCATAGTTATTTGAGTGTTTCTTAGCCTTTCCATGTTTTGTGTAGGTGTGCACCAGGATATTTTGGGAATCCCCAGCAATTTGGAGGTAGCTGCCAACCATGCAACTGTAACAGCAATGGCCCGTTAGGCACTTGCGACCCCCTTACTGGAGGTAAGTTCGATGCACAGCCCCTGACCTCAATCTTAAAGCTCCTGTGAGACAACGGTCTAAGGAGCAAAGCACAGAACTCTAGCTCACAGCTGTCCCTCGCCTGACAGCCCTGTGAGTGCTGGGTCATGTTGGCAGCTTTGGGGAGCAATTACTTCAGTTTCTAAAGTAGATTGTTTTAAAACCCCAATGATTTGTAGCTTAAATAACTTCAGACCCACTTTGGTGATTTTATTGAGATGTTCCTAGGACACTGTAGTTTGCTTTCTTTTTTAACAACTTTATTTTAAAGTTATGTGTATATGTGTGTCTGAGAGTACACATGAGCACCAGTGTCAGTGGGGGTGAGAGGCATAGACCCCCCAGAACTGGAGTTACAGTTAGGACACCTGAGTGGGTGCTGGGGCTTGAACTCAGGCCCTTGGCAAAGTAGTTCTTTACCACTGAGCTCTCTCTCTATCCCCACTCTACAGTTATTTTTATATCAGCTCTTTCTATGTGAACCTGAAGAAATTAAAGTGTTATCTGTGTGTGTGTCTCTTTGTCTCTCTGTCTCCCTGTCTCTCTCTCTGTCTCCTTGTCTCTCTCTGTCTCTCTGTCTCTGTCTCTCTCTGTCTCTCTGTCTCTGTCTCTGTCTCTCTCTCTCTCTGTTTTTGTTTTTTCAAGACAGGGTTTCTCTGTAACAACCCTGGCTGTCATAAAACTCGCTCTAAACACCAGGCTGGTCTCAGACTCACTGAGATCCTCCTGCCTCTGCCTCATGAGTGCTGGGATTAAAGGCATGCACCACTAACACTCACCTGTTCTTTCTTTCTTAGCTATACAAGTCAGAGGTTTGGATAGTATTTACTGTGTGAAAGATAATTTGTCACAGTTTGAGCAGATTCATTCAGAAAAACTTGGAATAGAACAGAGGAATATTCTCTTCTTTCATAAAAAATGCTGAAAAGATGTGTTAGGAAAGTGACATAGATATACTTTGGTGAACTCTCTCACGACTGTGGGCATCTTGAAGAACTAAACTGGGAATGTGCAGGTTATGGCAGATCAAGCAACTGTCCCCAATCCAAGACAGAACAAACAGGTTAACACCAGTTGTTAGATTGGAGCAGGCACTCAGAAGTTCAAGTCTGGCCTAGGCAACTTAGTGAGACCCTGTTTTTAAAAGGATCCAGGGACTGGAGGTGTCTCAGTGTTTAAGACTGATGGCTGCTCTGCAGAGGACCAGGCCTCAGTTCCCACCCTGCGTCTCAGGAAGCTCACAAGTGCAACTCCAGCTTTAGGGGATCCAGTGCCTCTTCTGGCCTTCACAGGTTTCTGTATAGATGAGGCACACGTGCACACACGTGTGACACACACACACACACACACACACACACACACACACACACACACACACACAAAACAAAAACAACAGAAACAAAACCACCAAATCTTAAAAAAAACAAAACTAACCTGAGTAACAAGAGGACTGACGACGTCGCTCAGTGGCTGAGTGATTGTCTGATGTGTGAGACCCCAGCTGAATCTCTACCAAAAGAGAAAAAGGAAAGTACGATGCCATTCCTGAGAAATGCCCGTCTTAGAAAAGAAACAGTGAAGGAGGCCACCAAGGAAGTTCATGGTGATGGCATGGTGCAAGTGGAAAGCAGGGGCCAGTGACACTTTTGTGACTGGGTGACTAAAACCTTCCAAAATGGGCTTTTCTGAAACCAACTTAAAAGGCAGATAAAGACCAAGTAAAATTAAAATGTCTTTTTTCCCCTTCTGACTTTAGACTGTATAAGCCAAGAACCCAGAGACGGCACCCCTGCAGAAGACTGTGATGGTGAGAAAGAAAACCCCCTCCCTCTCCCAAGCAGTGTTTCATTTAGGATGCACGAGTGCTGGACTGGACTGGGCACTTGCAAGTCTGGAAACAAAAGCAAGAGGGCAGGGAAGGACAGTACTGTCAGACCCTGCCCCATCAACTCTTAGCTGTCCACCCCCCACAGGCCACTTTACCTCTCCAAGTCCAAGTTACGTATAGAATGGACACAGAATGCCCACCTCATATAACTTCTGGGGACCTTCTGAGGATGACATATCACTTAACATAGTGTCTAATCATCTGTGTGTAGTTGCACATGTCTGTAATCTCATCACATGGGATACTGAGGCATGAGGATCACTAATTTGATGTAGCTTGGGCTATTTAGTGAAACCCAGTTTCAAAACCAATCAACAAAAATAGTCATTAGCAGACACCCCACAAACAAAGGGTGAACACAGGTAAAATAAGCAACAAGCTGCTAAGAGTCACCGTTTCTAGTAAAAATGCTCTCGCACACCCAGTTCTTTCTCCTTCAGAGTACACATCTCTCCATGAGGCATGGAGGGTGTGACTTTTGCCTGTGATCATCTGTGTTTGAGGGACAGGCTACAGAGCCCTACTGTTCTCTGTGGCTTTTCTGGGCTGCAGCCTACAGCATATCCGGCTTTCCCTGTGGCCCCTGCAGACTGTAACAGCTGTGTGATGACACTCTTGGATGACTTGGCCACCATGGGTGAGGAACTCCGCCTAGTGAAGTCAAAGCTGCAGGGCCTGAGTGTGAGCACTGGTGTTCTAGAACAGATCCGGCACGTGGAGACGCAGGCCAAGGACCTGAGGGTGAGCCTTCGGTGGGGGTCCAGACTGGTGCTTAGTGAGTGTGGCTGGGCCTTGCTCTGTACTGGGGAATCGGTTCTGGGACCCTCTGTGGAAAGCCAAACCTGCAGATGCTCGCATCCCTAATATGACATGGACTTTCTTAAGACCCAGCACTCTGGCTTGTAAACGTTACATCATCTCTAGATTACTTATAACAATGAATAAGTATAAATCCATTCAAATAACCATTCTATCACATTGTTTAAGGAATAATGAGGAAAAAAACACTATATGTTCAGTACAAATACTTTTTTTTCCCAAAATCTTTGGACCTGGTGGAATCCATAGACATAGAACCATGGATGCAGAGAGCTGGATGTAGTGTCTGTAAATGTCCTGTTAGACAGGAATCGGGGTATAGACGACTCCACTTAAAACTCAAGGGGTTTTTATTCCCCTGATACAAACGAAGAGTCAGTTCTCACCAGTGAGAAGTGCTCACCAACACATAGGTCTGGCACTTGTGAGTGTGAGTTCATTGCTCACTGAACATTCCTGAGCTTTCTTTCTCATAAAGCATTCAGCTCCGTGTCTTTCATTCAGAAGATTCAAATATAGGCTTCTTCAAAGCTAGTATTAGTCCTCTTAAAATAGTTGCTAGAATTTTCTAGAGAAGTTATGTGAGACTAGGTGGTCCTTAGATGGTTCTTCTTTTAATAATCAGTATTTTGAATTTGTACAAAAGATAGTAGACTCATTAGCTCATTTATTTCTTCATGAGTAAGAGTTAGTTGAGGGTTCCTTTTAGATAATGGGTCCCTTTCACCTAAATGACCAAATGTACTCACTCCAAATAGTTCAGAAGTCCTTTCCTGTCCCTTAAGATCTATAAAATCTGCAGTGTGCCCCCTTGCCATTCATTCCCAGAGTTGGAATTTTTTACCTCATCTCTTTCTCTTGATTATCAACTTCATTATTTTTTCTATTTCATCAATTTTTCTATGTTCAATTTTTCTGATTTTTAATTTTTATCATTCAAAGAATTAATATTTATTATTATTATTATTAATGGATATTTTATTAATTCTTTGAGAATTCCTTACAGTGTATTTTGATTGTATTTATCCTCTTACCTCCTTCAAGGCCAACCCCCACCTACCTATGTCCCATAACTTCATGTCCCTTTTTGGTTAAAAAAAACAACCAATCAGTTGACTTCAATATGTGTTACTCCTTAGTGAGAGGCCACTGCTCGAGCACAGTAAACCTACTAGGACCCACATCCTCAAATAAAATGGTCTCTCCCTACTCCAGAAGCAACTGACAATATTTCCTCATGAACCCCTTCCCACTCCATGCTGGAATGTTGACTGGCTTGATCTTGTACAGACAGCCACAGCCGCTGTGGGTTCATGGGTGTAGTGGTTCTGCATGACCTGAAGACTGTTTCAGGATGATTTCCCCTGACACTGGCTCTTACAGTCTCCCCACCCCTCTTCCACAATGATCCCAAGACTAAGAGGAACGGAGTGATGTAGGTACCCCATCTGTGCTGAGCATTCAGCTAACACTCTCTTCTGAGTTTCTGTGTTAACTACCAACAAAGAAACTCTCTGATGAGCTGAGAGCTGCACTAATCTTTACACTGAGAGATACATATTTTTCTCAGGTCATGGTGAAATCAAGTTGGTACTGACCAGGAAGCTTCTTCCTTGTTGAGTGCCTACCATAGTGCTCAGAGGTTCTCTTCAGGCTACTGTGGAGAAAAAAAGTCATCAACAATCTTAGCCAGCTCTGAATCTTATAAACTATAATAATGACCAACATGGCAAGATATGTCCATGGACGAAAGAGTGGCATAGACATCACGGGGTGACCAGCTAGGAGGAAGCATGTGGCTGGTATAGTAGATCTGGTCAAGAACCAGACTGGGGATTTCAAGGGTGCTACTACTATTAGGCCTCAAGGGTGCTACTATTATTCTGCTAACTGGGCATAATATCAAACTTAACTGATATCTACTCTGACCCATAATTTCGCTTCTTCTTTCTATATTCTGTGGAATAATTTGCTATTCATTTTCTAGTTTCTTCTGATCAAAGCTTATTTGACTGATTTAAAACTTTCTTGTTACTAACATAAGGATTTATTGCTGTGAAGAAATGCTTCTCTTAAATACTACTTCACAGTATTGTTTTCGTTCTCATTCAATTCAAAACACATTTCTATTTCCCTGTGATGTGTGAATAACCCACAAGTAATTTAGAAATGTATTGTTAAATCTAGATCAGAGATTTTTTTCCTAATGGCTTTCTAGTGTTGATTTATAATTTGATCTTTTGTGGTCTGAAGCAAACTATGTAAGATCTCAATGCCTTTGGATGTGTTGAGGTTTGTTCCAAGGCTGGGATACAGTCCATCTGGGTCAGTGCTTTCAGTGTCCTTGGAAATGAGGGAGTTAGGAGGGTGTTATGGGAAGTGATGGGGCCACAGGGCCTGAGCCAAGCTCTCTCAAGTAATACTGAGGGTTACTCTTCCCATTAATGAAGGCTGAACACAAAACCTTGAAACTGCCCAATGTTCTTTGGTGGCAAAAGGAAAAAAGAGGTGGGCCATGGGAGTCCTAGTCTTCTGACCATGGTCTAGACAAGCCCAGAAGCCTGATCCATGCTGGAAAATGTCATCCTCAAGCCTGGATTCATGCTGGAGAACAACATCCTCAACATCATCATAGTATTCGAGTTCTGAACTGCTTATGCACAGCCTGGCCTTAGACTCTGGGAACAAGGTTTTGTGTTAGGGCTGTGATAGATATAAGATCACTAGAGGCGAAAGAGGGTGTGGAGGAAGGAGAATACTCCCAATGACTGATTGAGTCTGCAAGTTCAACAGACACATCAACCAGAAATGTAGCAGATAAGAGATGAGGGCAGTTTAGAGAAATGTAGCAGATAAGAGATGAGGGCAGTTTAGAGAAATGTAGCAGATAAGAGATGAGGGCAGTTTAGAGAGATGAAAATAAGTGGACAGTCTGAAAATCTCTTGAAAGAATAGCAACCATTAGAAGAAATGAGATGTGGAGAAAATCTCACTTGAAATCAAGTAAGAAGAGATGAAAAGACCTGACTGAAAATCACTGAAACGGAAAAATACAGTTATTGAAGTACAAGAATTGATAAGGTAAAGCCAAGGCTGGACACAATGAAGGAGGTTTTGGGCGGAGTTGAGAGAGAGGTTTTGCAATGAGAGCTGATGTCAGGGCTCCGTCTGGAAGTAATTCTGGAAGACTGTTCCTTTGACTCCGCGGTTTATGGGTTTAATATAGAGAAGGAAACGACCCTTTCTGTGGCAAGAGAAAAGGAAGCTCTGTGAGTAGTTGCTTTATTTGGTGTCTCTGCGCAGATGCTGTGTGCCAGGCACTGTTTTGTGTCTCGCTCACCTCCCGCAAGATCTCTTGGAGAAGAAGTGTTTTCATTTAGCCGACATGTAGATGCTATAAGAACAACAGCATATTCACACAGCTGAATTCAAATCAAGACCAAAGTCTAAAGACCACGCTTTGCTCCCCACCTTCACCTGTGGCCGGATGCTCCCACGCTTGCTCCCCACCCTCACCCGTGGCCTGATGCTCCCACGCTTTGCTCCCCACCCTCACCCGTGGCCGGATGCTCCCACGCTTTGCTCCCCACCCTCACCCGTGGCCGGATGCTCCTGCTCTTTTCTCACACCCTCCACTCATGGCTGCTCAGTGATGCTTGGCTTTCCCACTGTAAAGTTACAGTGATCTATCTGTCTTATTGCTCTGCCACACAAATTCTGAGACAGCTCAGTGAAAATGAACTAACACTTTTGCGTGCTCCTGGGCACACACCTACACCCAGTAGTTTAGAATGCCCACCTTGTGGGGTCAGACTCACTGCTAGGCTGCAGACCTGGATTTGCTTTTCTCTGCATTGTCTCTGACATACAGATGGAGGGAATAGAATCATTTTATTTAAATCTCTCTCTCTTTGTTGTTTGTTTGTTTGTTTTGTTTTGTTTTGGTTTGGTTTGGTTTTTCGAGACAGGGTTTCTCTGTGTAGCTTTGCACCTTTCCTAGAACTCACTTGGTAGACCAGGCTGGCCTCAAACTCACAGAGATCCGCCTGGCTCTGCCTCCCAAATGCTGGAATTAAAGGCATGTACGCCACCACTGCCCGGCTCTCTCTTTCAAGGTATTACATCCCTCCTCCAAAAATTAAAAATAATCCCTATTCTAGAGCCGGGCAGTATAGCACAAATCTTAAAAGGTCTTATTAATAAAAACAAACCCAGAGCCAGGTATTGGGGTGAATGCTGAAAGATCAGAGAAAGTGAACAAGCCACAGCTACCTCACCTCGACAGTTCCTCAGCTGATCCTGTTTCCTCAGACTGGAAGCCTCTGAGTCCGCATCCAAATGGATCTCAGCTGAACTGCTGCTAAAAGCCTAAAGTTTAACCAGCCCTAGTTCCTGGTTTTCACACCTTATATACCTTTCTGCTTCCTGCCATCACTTCCTGGAATTAAATGCATGTGTCACCATGCCTGGCTGTTTCCAGTGTGGCTTTGAACTCACAGAGATCCAGGTGGATCTCTGCCTTGAGAATGCTGGGATTAAAGGCATCTGTGCCACCATTTTCTGGCCTCTATATCTAGTGGCTGTTCTGTTCTCTGACCCCAGATAAGTTTATTAGGGTGCACAATATATTGGGAGATACAATATCACCACAGGGCTGTGGTGGCACATGCCTTTAATCCAAGCACTTGGGAGGCAGAGCCAGGCAGATCTCTGTGAGTTCATGGCCAGCCTGGTCTGCAGAGAAAGATCCAGGACAGGCACCAAAACAACACAGAGAAACCCTGTCTCAAAAAACCAAAATAAATAAATAAATAAATAATGATTCCTATTCTAAATATGTGTGGCAATGTCACCTTTAAAAGTAATAAGGCAATTCAGTAATGATATAATGGCAATAAAATGAATAAATAATGAATAAATAAAATGAACTGGATTGTGACCCAACACAGTCAATCAGTGACCTGCTGTGCTGCCTCAGACATGTCATCCAATTTCCTTGAGAATACCAACTTCTCATTTGAATTTGAGGACATCCAACTATATCCACTCAGAACCCCCTACAGTGAGATGAGCCTCTTTAAATATAAAGGTTCTTTCAGTGCAAATAGCTATATGTACTGCTTTTATAAGGCAAAGTCATTAATTCAAGTAAAAACTACCTCTTGTCTTTTGGATTTGCTGTAGTTTGGGTCTTTAGTGACCCCCTCTCCCCAGTGCCTAAGCTCTGAAGGGCTGTTCCAAGTGTAAGACGGTATAGGTGTTTTAGGGTTGGGCGCATGCTCTCCAGGGGGCTTTGTCGGACCCCAGCGCCTCCTCTCCCTCATTTTCATCTCTTTGCTCACAATGTGCTTTCTTTTGAGAATCGCTACCTCCCCAGGGATCCAAGGCCATGGAGCTAAAACCCCTAAAACTGTGAGCCAGGAGAAGCCTTTTCTTTGTCAGTTGATTATCTTTTATTTATAATAATTTATTAAATTGATTGTAGTGGTGGAAAGAGGGCCAACACATTTGCTTTACTTCACAACCATATCATAATTTACATCAGAAAGTAGATTCATCTTGTAAGTTACTTCAAGGAACCCCATGCCCTGTGCCCCCTACCTTCCCCACCCCATAGAGCCAGCATTGGGCTTGTTGAATGGAGCTTAGACAGCTGGGCAATGTCTGCTCTGAAGGGTTTAGCTCTGTGTCTGCTTTCAGAGCCAGCTGCTGGGCTTCCGCTCCGCCATCTCAAGCCACGGGTCCAAACTGGAAGGCCTGGAAAAAGAACTGGGCCATTTGAACCGTGAATTCGAAACTGTCCAGGAAAAGGTGATGTATTGAGTCAGTTACCTTCACCTTTTCCTCCTTGTGGATACTTTCAGTTTCATCTCCCTTCTACTCTGATTCACTCCTGATGAGTTTACTTTGCATGTAGGCACAAGTCAACTCCAGAAAAGCACAAACATTATATAACAACATTGATCGGACAACCCAAAGTGCCAAAGAACTGGACACGAAGATTAAAAACGTCATCCAGAATGTGCACAGTAAGAAAAGTTACCCAGCCCAATTAAAACCTATTGCGTAACCTTTGTTGTGTTCTGAACGAAGAGTTTATTTTTGAGAGCACCGCGTTATGAAAGAAGATCCCACAGTGATACTTAAAGATGAACAGGACTCTCCACAAAGCTTCTAGAACCCCCAGTTCAATAAGCTACTTGATGTTTTCCAGTTCTCCTGAAGCAGATCGCTAGGCCAGGTGGAGAAGGAGCGGACGTGCTGGTGGGCGACTGGTCCAGGGAGCTGGCAGAAGCCCAGCGCATGATTCGGGAGCTTCGAGGCCGAGACTTCAGAAAGCACCTCAGAGAAGCAGAGGCCGAGAAAACAGAAGCCCAGCGCCGTAAGGCCAGCCCCGATTCCTGTGCCCACTCTAATCAACTTGAAATTCCGTATTCTAAGGGCAGTCTGGAGCTCTGGGCTGTGGGAAGAAGGTCTCATTTCAGCAAACCTTGCTAGAGGCCGCAGTGGGAATGGGGCTGCCCCTTTTGCCTCTAGAGCCCAGTCTTTTCTTCAAGTTTCCAAGAGGCACGACATCCTACCATGGTGTAAATGACCCTAAAATTATAATATTTGTGCCTTGTCTTCCCCCACATTTTTGTCTTTGAGGTGAAGTCTCACTCATTAGCCCAGGCTGGCCAAAACTCCTGGTAGCCCTCTAGCTTCAGGCTCCCGAGTGCTGGCCCTGCAGGCGTGGGCCACCACAAGTGGCCCTTTCATCTGTACAAACCTCCTTCTGGTGACGATTCCCTCTTTTCTGATTTTCTCAAAGACGCCATTCTTGCCCCTCGCTTTGGAATGGCTTTGATGTGCAATCCTACCACCTCAGCGCCTCACGTGTAGAGATCACTGGCATGACCCACCAAGCTTAGCTCCATTAAGCTTAACTTCCATTTTTAAAGATTATTACTTTACCATTGCTGAATATTTTAATCACAAAATTAACATTGACACTATTATTATAAAACAATGCCCAAACCAAATATCTGAGTGACTAGCTAGGTATATGTAAATGTAGAGAAAATGCCTTTCTGGGTCAAAAATAACCATATTAATTTACCATGTATCTTCCATATGGCTATGTATTCTCTGGTAAAATGATGTATCTAGGGCACATGTGCAAGTTGTAGTTGACATGTGACATTTGTGCTAATCAACATTAATCCTTGCTTTTAGCAGTGGAAGAATCATAGCCTTTTATTCTGCTTAACTTCTGCATCTGAGGTCATTTATCCTTGAGACTGTCTTCTCATCAGTAATGAGAATGATAACTACTGTTATTGTGTGCTTATCATGGCAGCCAAAAAGGCAGTGCATGAATGCACATGATAGGTCTATGTAAGTGAGTTTTGCTGTTCCCTCCAAGGCTGTGGAAGCATCGTGGAGTGAGCAGGAAGGAGGCTCCCTTTCTTTTGTTCTGACATCTCTCAGGTGAAAATCGGAAATTGTGTTGTAGTGCTGAACCGGCTCAGGACCTGGCTGGAAACCCACCAGGTGGAGAACAATGGACTGCTAAGGAATATTCGGGATTCTCTAAGTGATTATGAAGCCAAACTTCAGGACCTGCGTGCTGTTCTCCAGGAGGCCGCTGCCCAGGCAAAGCAGGCCACTGGCCTCAACCGTGAAAATGAGGGGGTTCTAGGAGCCATCCAGGTGAGCCACAGGCAGAAGCCTCCTCGTGCTTTCATTAATGGTAGGGCTGAACGGAGGCGCGACCAGACACCTGTCTGGTTTTTCTACCTCAGACCCTGATCAGACAAGAGTGAGGCATTAAATGCAGGAGAAGTCACCTCACTTCCCCGATTTCAGAGGACCCTGAAATCTCTGGCAGAGCCTCACTAACTGCCACAGCCTGCCCACGGCTGGAGAACATTGGAGAGACAATGCTGCTGAGAGAATGAGAAATTCATCAACTGTTTGAAACAATTATCTACCTGTTTATAGGAAAGAGGCAGAAGGATAGGTCACATGCCATTATAATGGCAGAATTTTTAGATTAAGGTTTCAGCACAGGCACACAAGAGAGACAGACCACACACACACAGGAGACACACACAGACACATGTACATATAGACATACAGACACTCATACACACACACAAACGCACACACACACACACACACACACAGAGAGAGAGAGAGAGAGAGAGAGAGAGAGAGAGAGAGAGAGAGAGAGAGAGGGAGATGGCAGGCAGGTAGAGACTTTCTTTTAGGCACATTTAGAATCAGCCCCAGGGTCTCATGTTAGGCAACTGTTTTAACATCAAGCCAACACCCCAGCCCTATAGTTTGTATTTTTGATGGTGACTACCCTACACCAAAACAACAACAAAAACAAACAAAAAATACATGAAGGGTTGTCAATGACAGACCGGAATTGAATCGCATGAGTAGCACCCAAAGAGGAGGAAGCTGATAAACACAAACCAGTGTCACCTTAGTGGGTGATGCGCTCAGTGCTGTCCTGGACAGCAGCAACTCTGTTTGCATCTCTGGTTATGCCAGGGAAGAAGGCTTGCTCCAGCAGTGTGGGTCCCAGACTCTAAGTCTTCTAGCCTGGCAAACTCCTGTCCTGTGCTATCTTTTATTCAGATAACTTCTGCATGCTCACTGGGACTAGTGTGTGGAGGCAATTGGCCCTGGTTCATTTATTTAGTTAAAATCTATGTTCTGTTCTCCAAAGCAGATCTTAATAACATGCCCCACCTCACCGGTGGAGTTGCCCAGTGAATGAGACTTCTTCAGCCATGCTGGCAGAGGATACCATGGTAACACAGCAACATGAGAATCCAGGCCCCATCACTTACATCAGGCTAGGCTACTGTCAGCTTCAAGAAAACATTGAACTCTGACTTATTTCCTGTTGTTCCATAAACATGTCTGTGCTTTCTGCTAATGTGTTGTGGAATGTGTGCACATGGGCTCTTTTATTCTCTTCAGAGACAAATGAAAGAAATGAATTCCCTGAAGAATGACTTCACCAAGTATCTGGCCACGGCAGACTCTTCCCTGCTCCAGACCAACAATCTACTGCAGCAGATGGACAAAAGTCAGAAGGTAGCAGACTCCGGTTCTCTAGAAACATCCAAACTAGTCAAATGCTATTGTCAGGAGACAATGCAATAGGCAAACCTATTGACTTTCCAGTATATCCCTTTGAGACAGAGGTCTCTGCTGGGAGAGGGGTATGAATGCTGGGCTTCCCTTAAGTCTGTCTACATTACCTCATTTGTCCACAATGAGTAAGTCACTTTGTGGTCACAGCATTGCAATGCTATTTTTAAAATATCAAATACGCCTTTCTTGATGGAAGACATCAAAGACTTGATAAAAGCCTGGCGGACTTCTTAGCAGTCTTAAAGGCATTTTGAAAGAATCTTTCCCAGTATCTGTTTCTATATCATAAGTAGGCCTTCCATTTATTTAGCTGAACCTCACCTCGATGATGACATTGTAACTCTATAAACCTTATAAAGATGGTGCCCATCAGAAGGAAGATATTCAAGACGATGGCAAAACTTGAATTATAGTCAATGGCACTATCTGAACTAAGGATAAGTTGATATAATAAAAATAACTTAGAAAATATAAATTCCCATTAGAACATCATTTATGAGGGAGTTTGAGAAAATGGCATGCATGTTAACTGCTTGAATTTATATTGTTTATTTGGAAAAAATAGGAATATGAAAGCTTAGCTGTGGCTTTAAATGGAGCAAGACAGGAGCTAAGCAGCAAAGTGCAAGAGCTCTCCAGATCCACCAGCAAAACATCCCTGGTGGTGGAGGCCGAGAAGCATGCTCAGTCTTTACAGGAGCTGGCGAAGCAGCTGGAAGAGTGAGTGCCTGGCTTCAGAGGTCCAGACATCATGGGTTGATTGAGTACCAAGCAAGGTCCTTACTGGGCTGGCTAGGACCCGGGAACATGGTGGAGGGCTGGACCAAGGCCAAAGCCCCATCCAGAAGCCATAGACTAAGTCAAAACCAGACTTGCAATGAGATCTGTCTCTCAGTTGTGTCCTGGGGACAGAGTAGCAAGTGCACAGCACATGTTGCACAGTCATTGGGAGGATGGCATCCCCAGGCAGAGAAAGGATGCTGGATGACCTACCCTCACCCTGTATCATCTTCCAGGATAAAGAGAAATACCAGTGGGGATGAGCTGGTACGCTGTGCTGTGGATGCTGCCACCGCCTATGAGAATATCCTCAATGCCATCAGAGCAGCGGAGGATGCCGCCAACAAGGCCACCAGCGCCTCGGAGTCTGCCCTCCAAGTGGGTACCTGGAGCTGCACCGGCTTGCTAGACTGGCTCTGGAGGCAGCTCATTTTCTTACTCTCCTAAGCATGTAACAGTATTAAAAAATTATTTATTTAAAGTCAGAGCTTATTATATGTATAGACTTGAGTGTGTTCTTGGTATGGACCATTTCTACATTTACTGTTTGATATCAAGAGTGTGATTTAAAATGTATTTGTACAATCAGATAGAAAACATACCACTGTCAATCTTGAACCTAAACAATAGTATATCCTGCTTTTCACTAGGTGTTTTTATGCCTTGGTTAATAATTGATGTTTACCAAAAGAAAGATTTTGGGAATTAACTGGATTGCCATTTTTTTTAAATGATTTGGTTTTAAATCTGGGCATGTCTGTAGAGGCCTACAGGATCTTTGATGTACTGTATAATATCTCCTTACACAAGAAATAAAGGATAGAGCACTCAACATTAGAGTTGGGAAGCTAGGCCTTGAAAGATCAAAGACTTTCAGGTTCCAAGGCTTGAAAGCCCCAAGGCAAGTAAATGTTTGCAGGGGTTTTGTAGGGGCTTAGGCCATCTGTCACCAGAGATCAGCCCAGCTCCCCAAGCCACAGGCACAAGTCTACCTAGAGTCCTAACCGCATTGTTAGGCAACAGTGTGCAATTCATTCTTTTAAATCTTGTTCTTTAAAGATTAAAGATAAGGGATTTGGGCCTAAGGTAAAAAGTGTTATAACTCTGTGTTTGCTCAAGGGTGATACATATTTTGCTTTCAGACACTGATAAAGGAAGATCTTCCAAGAAGAGCTAAGACCTTGAGTTCCGACAGCGATGAACTGTTAAACGAGGCCGAGACAACACAGAAGAAGCTACGGCAAGGTATTAGGAAGGGTGGACAGCAGGGGCAGTCAAGGGCTTTAGTCAGCCTGTGGGAATGTGGGGGTGGGTGGATGCAAAGGTGTGCTCTGACCCCAGTGTCCTCACAAAGCACACTTTTGCACTCACAGTTTATGTTATTGGTGCTGTGCATTTACCAAGAGTCCTAAACAGCCCCTATCCATCCTGCATGGACTTGACTCAGGTCTCATACAGATGAAAAAGTCTTGCAAATTCTAGCCTTCCTTGGCCTGACTTCAGAGGTACTCTTAGTTAATCCACTGGTGACCCTGGCAGTGGGAAGCCACATATGAAGGCCGTTTATTCCAGGTTATTACAGCAACTGCTTCAAGATACCAAAAGCCCTAAAATCTTAGCAAATGAAAAGTGTCCAAAAATACTGCCAAAATGGACCATGAGAAAATTTTAAGCATCTTTGGTAATTTTTCATCTTATGTATTTAAAAAATAATTAAATTGTCTTGACATGAGATGTAGCTCAGGGGTAGATGCTTTGAGACACAGGGATAGAAGCCATCTGAAATTCAGCAGTCCCCAAGCTTTGAAAAATGCTGCCTCTGGAAATTTTCTGGTCTCTCCCAGGAAGCCATGCCAAGCGGGATTCTGTCCTCTTCAGTCCTCGCTCGGCTACCCTGTCCATTCTGAGGGACAGATGAAGACTCTGTAAATGTACTTACTAAATATTTTTGAAAACCAAATGCACACAAAATAAAACCCAGACAAAGTGTGTTCTGATACACAATCACCAATCAACATTAAGATGGTAGGGAATTAGGTCTGTCTGCATTACACAAGTTTAGAGTTGGAGTTGTATATTTGTGGTTGTTTGCTCGTCTATTTGTTTTTCATGGCTGTGAACTGAACTCAGGGCCTTGGACATGCTAAGCATGCACTCTATCAATCTTCTTCTCTGCACCTTTTCAGTGTTAGGGTGGTGTGGCCGTGGCAAAGGTGGGTGTTTTAAGTAGGGTGGAATACTGACTATGTTGCTAACTAAAACAGTCCTGGAGTTATAAAGAGCCATATGGTGTTAATACACTGGCTAGTCACTTCCTACATCCCAAAGATGGCTGCATTGCCAGCAAGGGATGTGGATTTGGACCGTTTTGTTCATCAGTTTATTTTTGATGTGTCACTTGGAACATCTCTGGGGAGAACCCTAAGGTCGGGTACTTTCATTGTTCTACAGGGGCAGAAAGAGACATCCACTTTGTGTCCTTTGTGTGAGGCTCTCTCAAGAGCAGTCTTGTCGTGGCTGCAAGGGATGCTTTCTGTACCATTCATTTGTTCACTCCAGCATTCATTCATTGAACAAGTGTTCAGTAGCATTAAGTCCCAGCCAGTGCCAGCCGCACACTGTATGTTAGGACACCCTCCTTGGCAAGCTTCCTCTGCTAAGGTCGGAGTGGAAGTCCAGCTGTTCCCTGAATTATTTTGCATCTCTCCTCTGTGTGTGTCCTTTCAGCTGGTCACCACAAGGCTCTGGTAACTGCTCTTCTGGCCTCTGTAACCAGAGATCCCAGAGCTGTGGGGCCGGGCACTGCAGGAGCATCTGTGGAGTGATGACTAAGGTATACACTCGTACTCAATGGTCTGAAGACACAGCCCACTTCAGAGGACACAAATGTCCATGGAACATCCAAATCCACAAAGTAATTGCCTCTTGGTGTTTCCTTTCTTCCTTCCCTCATTTAGAAGTCAGCCCGGCTCTCAACAGCCTGCAGCAAACCCTGAACACTGTGTCAGTTCAGAAGGGCCTGCTAGATGCCAACCTCACTGCCTTCCGTGACGGTCTTCATGGGTTACAGAGAGGTAATGGTCACCCTGGACCCCTGGTCATAGTTTCTTGGGAAGAATGCCTCATGTCCTTATACCTCCCTATGTGTGTGTGCACCAGGTGATATTGACAGTATGATCAACGGTGCAAAGAACATGGTCAGGAAGGCTAATGGTATAACAAGCGAGCTTCTGGACGGACTCAACCCCATCCAGACAGATTTGGGAAGAATTAAGGACAGCTATGGGAGCACACGGCACGAGGACTTCAACAAGGCTCTGACCGATGCCAGCAACTCAGGTATGAGGCATCCTTTGGTCAGGGTGTCTTGTGTTCTTCATTGCTAAAGCCTCCGTCCATTACAGTTACTTTTTGATGAAGTCTGACCTCAAGTTAGAATCGTGTGATCTATTCAGATAGCAAGATGGTCTGTTAGAGAGACAGGGAGCGTGTCTCCTTTCCCCCTTTTGTGTTTGTGATGTGTACATGATGTATGTGTTTGTGTGTTCATGAGTATGTGCAGGTCAGTAGTCTCCAGTTGGTGCTAAGTATATTCTTCAGACATTTTCCTGCTCCTCTCCTCCTCTCTCACTCTTTCTCTCTCCCTAAGACAAGGTCCCAGTGTATATCCATATATCCCCAGCTGCCCTAGAACTTGAAATGCATATCAGGATGCCCCTTGAACTTAAAGATATGCCTGTCTCTGATTCCTGAGTGATAGGATTAAAGATGTGTACCACTGTGCCCTGTGTCCTTCCTGTCTTTTAAAAAAGTGTGTGTGTGTGTATATATGCGTGAGCACATATATAGAGCATGTGTGTGTAGGTTGGGGGACAGCTTATTTGTTTATTTGTTTGTTTTGGTGGTTTTGAGACAAGGTTTCTCTCCGTAGCCCTGGCTGCCCTAGAACTCACTCTGTAGACCAGGCTAGCCTCAAACTCAGAGATCCTTCTGCCTCTGCCTCCCAAGTGCTGGGATTAAAGGCCTGAGCCACCATGCCCAGCCAGAGGATGGTTTTGAGTGCTGGTCCTTCTTGTTTGTTTTGAGGCAGGCTTGCTTGTCGTTCACTCTGTGTACGCCACACTAGCTGGCCTGTGAGGAGCTGGAGAGTCTCTTGTCTCTGCTCCCACCTTCTAGGAGCACTGTAATGGTGGACTCGCACACCACATTTGGTTTGGGTTCTGGGCATTCAAACTCAGGTCCTCATTCTTGAACAGCAGCTGACCTCCCCACTGGGCATCTCCCCGACCCTCCACTTTTAGTTTCTGAGACAGGGTCTCTCACTGAAGCTGGAGCTTCTACCTGGAGATGATACTGATTAGGTGGCCATCAATCTCACCAATCCCCTATCTCCATCTTTCAGTGCTGGGCACACACAGCTTCTTCTCCTTTTTTTTTTTCTTTTTTTCTTTTTTTTTTTTTTTTCCTGAGCTGAGGATCGAACCCAGGGCCTTGTGCTTGCTAGGTAAGGGTTCTACCACTGAGTTAAATCCCCAACCCCATGCCCAGCTTCTTTATGGCTCTGGGGGTCTGAACTTCTCATGCGTGCATGGCAGTCCCAGTGTGGCATATAGATTTGTATTTTACTTTATTTTTTTTTTCCGTTTTCTTCTTTTTTTTTTTTATACTGTGGGAGTTTTTAATAATGATGTATTAACTTATGATTGCTACTACAAGATAAGAAAAGAAATATTTTCCCATATTAACCAAGGAAAATAATTTGATACCTACATCATTACAGAAATCTATAATGAATTTAGGAGAGTCTTGCATGATTATGATCCATCTTGTTCCCAGGATTGCCAGAACAAACATTCCCATCAAGAACATCTGCATTTAACCTTTTCTCAATGTACTGTGTAATATTTCCATTTTCTCATTTTGCCAACAGTAAAGAAATTAACCAAGAAGTTGCCTGATCTTTTTATCAAGATTGAAAGTATCAACCAGCAATTGTTGCCCCTGGGAAACATCTCTGACAACGTGGACCGAATCCGAGAACTCATTCAGCAGGCCAGAGATGCTGCCAATAAGGTGGGTGTTCCCAGGCTGCCAGAGCTGCTGCTAAGATCCTCACCATGTTTGCAAGACAGGAGAGGCTTTCGTTTGTACAGGAACTGGTTGTCTGTCTTCTCCCAATTCTGATTAAATGAAGTTTAACTGCCTTTTGTCACCTTTCACAATGTGCACGGCCTTAGTCACCTAAATTTGTGGCTTTATTGGCACCTAAGGCTGTTCCCATGCTCTGAGTTCACATAGGCTGGAAGGAGGTTCTCTCAGGCCTCACTTTGTGGACTGTAATTGCAAGGTTTAGTGAAGGTTCTGTGGTCAGGACCTAGTCTCTCAGTTTGAAGTGTTGAAACCTATCTTTGTTAAGTTGGAGGACATAGACGCATTGTGTCTGTGGCCCCAGCTCTGTCGGGGGTGAGATGGGGGGGGGGGGGGGGGGGGGGTGAAGGGGTTGGTGTCACTGGGACTGCCAGCCTAGCCCCAGGCTCAGAGAAAGACCAGCTCTATAGAGCAGGACATCTGACTTCCTCTTCTGGCTTCTGCTTACATGCAGGTATGTATACACACACATGCACACTCACACACTCACACATCCATACACACATACACACACGCACACTCACACATACACACATGCACCCTCACACATCCATACACACATGCACACTCACACATATATGCATACATGCACACTTACACATACATACACACATACACACACATCCATACACACACACATACACATATATGCACACACATGCACACTCATACATGCACATACACACATATACCCAAACACATATATGCATGTATATACACCCTATACAAAGGATGCTTGTTGCAATACACTTTATATAATCATGTTTTTATTTTTAAGAAAAAAGCTAACTGCTTACAGTGCTAAATACTAATGAGATGGACTCATGCATATCTCCCAGATCAACCTACAAATATAGTTTCCAGCAAAGAAAGCAAATTAGAAAAGTATGGTCAGATAACATTTACATGAAAATATTTAAGTGTGAAAGAGAGCAGTTATAGCTGGCAGGTAAGTAGACACAGCTGCAGTCGTAGATGAGTGCTATGTAGTAAAAATAGCAAACCCTGTCTGGGCAATTGCATAAGGCTCCAGCTGCAGGGTGGTGGCAGCTGTGAACGGGAGGAGGCGGCAGGCACAGGGCTGTCAGGGATGTTTCCTCTCTCCAGTGAGGATACAAGCACAGGGCTGCAACCTCCATCTTTTATGGTCCACACAAAGTATCTTCTTAATTTAAAACACAAACATGGATTCACCAAGGGACAGGACGGCTTCCCAGGAGGAGACCCAGCGGTGCTGTTGGGTCTCCTGGAGGGCAGATGGTGAGTGGAAGAGGGCCTTGATGTGAGCTTACAGAGTAAGTAAGAGGACCCTGGCCTCACCATCACATGTCAAGATGCCAGGAAACACTAATGTGTGACAGAGAGAGCATGTGGTAGTGTCGTGAAGTATCATTCCAAGACGGTTGTTCTTTGACTGCTAGAGGATGTTTGTTTTCTGTGGTTTAGACTGGACCTGCCCCATCGTGGCCCATAGACCCATGCTAATTGGGTGACTCTTGCTGACACTTTGTAGTATCTAAGTATGATATTAAGCAGTAATGCCTGGGAAGTTTCAGTGCTTTGAACTGCATGTGCTTTGCTTGGTGGACTTCTATTTCATACAGCTTCCTTGTTACACTTTTCTAGTAATTTTGATGTTACAGATGTATTGATCATGATAGGCTGGAGCAGGGAGCAGGGCAGGGCCTCCATTACACAGTATCTAAGATACACGTATAGTCTTAATGCCCGTGTGTGCCCACGAGTGTGGACAGAGGCTGGAGGTCTGCCTCGGTTGCTCTGTACCTTATGTTTTGAGACGGTCAGTCTCTCACTGAAGCTGGAGCTTGCTAGCTCATTTAGACCACCCGAGCAGCAAACCCATGGGCTTCTCCGCTGTGCTGGCTTACCAAACATACATCATTGCTCCTGTGTCTCCCTCCATGTTGGTACCGGGGGTCTAGACTCAAGTTCTCATGCTTGCACGACAAGCCCTTTACTGACTGAGCCGTCTCTTCACCCCACTGCATGTGTATTTCCACTTGGAATGTCTGTAATAAATGTAGGCATACTGTGTAACATACTCATTGGCAATCCCCTTCTTAAAAGTACTGTAAAGAGCTGGGTATTGTGGGCCATGCCTGTGACCACAGCACTTAAGAGATGGCAGGAAGGTCACAAATTCAAAGCCATCCTGAGATGTAGAGTGAGCCTGAGGCCAGCCTGGACCACATAGATTCTATCTCAAAAAAAAAAAAACTATTTAAAATATTTTAGTGTATTTTAACCATATGCAAGCACTGTTGTAAGTGATTCCATGAGCATTGACTCTGGGAGCATTAACCGCAGGGTAGGAATTACTGTTCCTGTTACCATCATCATCATCACCATCACCATCACCATCACCATCACCATCATCATCACCATCATCATCACCATCGCCATCGCCGCTGAAGAAGACCAAGTTCACTTCTTAATGGCCCTCAGCCAGTTCACATTAGCAATAACTGGCTCAGCAGACAACTTCATGAATTTATAACCTGGGTCCAAGCTGGGTATGGCGCACGCCTTTAATCCCAGCACTCAGGAGGGGGAGGCAGGTAGATCTCTGTGAGTTTGAGGCCAACTTGGTCTACAGAGTGAGACCTTGTCTCAAACAAATGTGTGTGTGTATGTATATATGTGTATATATGTGTGTATGTACCTATGTAAAACACAAAAATTAACCTGGGACCAAGAGATGTTACCCCTCCCCGATGCTTATCACAAGAGCTGGGACAAGCTGATGTGTCCCTGACGGGGACGGCTATGGAGCTCCCTCGCTGAGCACATCCTATTTTTCTTTTTCTTTCTTTTTGTTTTTGTTTTTGTTTTGTTTTGTTTTTCGAGACAGGGTTTCTCTGTATAGTTTTGGAGCCTGTCCTGGCTCTCACTCTGTAGAACAGGCTGGCCTCAAACTCACAGAGATTTACCTGCCTCTGCCTCCCAAGTGCTGGCATTAAAGGTGTACGCCACTGTCACCCAGCCACACATTCTATTTTTCATAACTGTTTGACACCACATTCTCCCATCTTCCTCTTCTTCAAGGTTGCAGTCCCCATGAGGTTCAATGGGAAGTCGGGCGTCGAGGTCCGGCTGCCAAGTGACCTGGAAGACTTAAAGGGATACACATCTCTGTCTCTGTTTCTCCAAAGACCTGACCTTCGAGAGAATGGGGGTACCGAGGATATGTTCGTGATGTACCTCGGGAATAAGGATGTGAGTGCTGTTCGGACTTTTCTCGTTTTACTAATAGGATGGTTTTGGAGGACACCTGGAGACTCATGACATAACTGTCACCGACTACCCCACCCTCTTGTCTGGGCTTGTGACCCTGCTGTCACCTTCTGAGTGTTGTGATGGTGCCAGGAGAGACCTCTAATTCATCAGGGATGGAAGTCACTGATGAGAAGCCTTACTCAGTGGGCTTAAACTGTAGGCACACATGTGTGCATGTGAGCACATGCATGCTTACAACTATAGGATTAGTGCTTTCTTCCCAGGAAACAGTATCAAGGCTCTATGGAAGGGACTCCATAGAGAAACAGCGGCTGCTCCTCGCCACACTGTGTCCCGTCCTCTTCCTGAGAAGGCCCAGCCACAGATGTCTCCCCAGGCCAGAGGGGTAGGGACCATAATGTAAATGAGACCAGAAGCAGAGCCTGACCTCTCTATTGCCCGTCCTTCACCCCAGCTCATGAAACTGCTGCCACCACAGACACTGTCAGCAGGCGACTCATGTTGCCCCATGAGCAGGTGGACAGCTGTCCTAATTATGTGCCACAGTTGATATTTATGATAAAATAAATTTACTTAAATGCTCTGAATGCCAAAAAAACACTTTAAAAAGGTCAAAATTGTCAGTTTTAGTATCTGTCTATCTGTCTATCTATCTATCTATCTACCTACCTATCTATCTATCTATCTATCTATCATCTATCCATCCATCCATCCACCCACCTACCCACCCACCCACTCATCCATCCATCTATCCATCCATAGATGTCTCTTCCTTACGGTTCTCCCATTCTAATAGAGGAGAAAGCCACACTCACTGACTGTGACAATGGGAAAATGTCATAGCAGACGCTGCTACAGAGTGCTAAGAGGACATTGCATGGCACCCAGAGAAGAGAGGTAGCTTATCTCCCTTGCTGGTGAACTCCAATGAGCAGCTTGCTCTGTGGTAGATGCTGGTGAATGATCAGATTGAACAGCAGGGGAGTCAGTGACCCAGTCCACTAAAACACGAGGCAACAGCCCCGGCATTATTACTCAGGTGTGCTGTAGTAGCCTTAAGAGAATATACCTTATGTATTCTGTCTTCCCAAAGCCTATGGCATAAAGCCCATTATTTTATGCAATAAAACATTTGGGAAGCTCTTGATATGGAAAATGAGAGTTTGCAATGTTTGAAGGGTTTGAGTTCTTGTCACACCTATGCTCTGGGATGTATCTGTCTGTCTTTCTGAATGCCTCACTGTCTTAATCCTCATGCTTAAACCCTGTTCTAGAATATCATTTTAGATGTTGTTTCATTTTGAACAAAAAGAGTCCTTATGTCTCCAGGCCTCCAAGGACTACATCGGCATGGCAGTTGTAGACGGTCGGCTGACATGTGTCTACAGTCTAGGGGATGGAGAAGCTGAAGTCCAGGTAGAGCAGACGCTGACTGAGAGTGAGAGTCAGGAGGCAGTTATGGACCGAGTGAAGTTCCAGAGGTACGGTGCTTTCACAGACTCTGCTGTTTGTGAGCTTGACCAGCCTCAAACTCTCCCGTGGATGTTACTCAGCTGTGCCCTTAGCATGTCGGCTTTGGATTCTTTCCCCTTCCTGCAACTTTATTATCTAATTTTCAACAGAATATATCAGCTTGCAAAACTTAATTACACCAAAGAAGCCACATCCAATAAACCCAAAGCTCCCGAGGTCTATGACATGGAAGGTGACAGCAGCAACACCCTCCTGAATTTGGATCCAGAAACAGCTGTGTTTTACGTCGGAGGTTACCCACCCGATTTTCAAGTAAGTATCAATGTGGACTCGTCAAGTGAAGTGCTTAAATTTTGGTATGGTATAATGACTTCATGTCTCTGTTTTAACTAGTTCTGTACAAAATGAATTACCCATATGCTCTTGTAGTACACCTAGTAGAAAGAGCTGAGATGTTATTTCCTTTGTCTACTGTTTTAAGCTTAAGAGAATTAATTTAATGTACTGTATTTATAAATATTAATAATCACCCCCATTTTACTGATGAAGACACTTAGGCAGGGGAGGTTAACAATTAGCCTGGGTAGAAACAGCTCTTAAATGGCAAAGTCCTGGACCACATCCTTCACCCCTATGCTATGCTCACAGTTGAAAGTCTTGGCACTGCGTGGCCTCTGCCCCTTCCTGTTCAACTCACGGGAGGTTTGTCTTGTTTCCCTCACAGCTGCCTAGCAGACTGAGGTTCCCTCCATACAAAGGCTGTATTGAACTGGATGACCTCAATGAAAATGTTCTGAGCTTGTACAACTTCAAGACAACCTTCAATCTCAACACAACAGAAGTGGAGCCTTGTAGGAGGTACATGGAGCCTGGAGGCCCTCGTCTCTAGGCCTGGGCTGGGCTGGGCACTACTGCCACATCTACCAGTGGTGGCCAGGCAGGGTTGTCAGTGGTGCAGTGCATTGCAGCTGCTTACTTTCTGTCTGCAGACAACAGCTACCATGCTACCTCCTAGCATCGAAGGACTCATCTTGCCCTAGTTCACATAAGGCATCAGATTAGTTTGTTCAGTTTTCAAAAGCATGATCCTTTGGGGACTGTGCAATGGCTCTGTGGGTAACAGCATTGCTGCACGAGCCTACCGACCTGGGTTTGATCCCCGAGTCCATGTAAAGATTGAAGGAGGAAATAAACATCACAAAGTTGTCCCTGATCTCCATGTGTACCATTGTAGCACATACACCACATACATAATGCACATACATGGTAATAAATACAATTTTTAAAAATGAACCTTAAATTTTTGGTGCCTCCTACTACAAAATATACTCAATATTAGATTACTTAGGCACATAATTATATAATTAAGTTTTAAATAACAGTAAGTCTACAAAGCAAGTGACTTTCTGTGTACTTGGCCTTCTGAACCTATTGGAAAATTGCTCTGTCTGAGTCAGTGTTCTGTTGCTGTGAAGAGACACCGTGACCACAGCAACTCTTATAAAGAAAGCATTGAATTGGGGCTGGCCTACATTCAGAGGTTTAGTCCACTATCGTCATGATGGGAAGTGTGGTGGCACACTGGAGAGGGAGCTGAAAGGTCTAGATCCAGGTCTGCAGGCAGCAGAAAAAGAGAGAGAGCTGGCCACTGGGCCTGGCTTTGAAACCTCAACCCCACCCCCAGTGACACACTTCCTCCACCAAGACCACACCCCCCAATAGTCACCTCATAATGACTAAATAGTCAAATATTTGAGCCTATAGGAGCCATTCTCCCTCAAACCACTACCTGCTCTTTTGAGCTCCCAGCCATCTCTATAATTTGAAGGATTTGAGATGTTCCTGTTGTTATTTAGAAGCTGACACTGAAAATTAATAATTTCTTATATTTAAATATTTTCAGCTAGTTGGCCACTTTCTCCTAAATACACATCTCTAGAATGTGTTTCTCTCTCTCTCTCTCTCTCTCTCTCTCTCTCTCTCTCTCTCTCTCTCTCTCTCTCCTGGGTTTACATGACATATGTATGTGTGTCCAGGTATATTCATCTATGTGTACACATGTTGGAGACCAGAGGTAGACATCAGTCTTTTTCTCTATAAGTCCCCACCTTATTTTTGAGACAAGGTCTCTTTCCGAACCTAGAGCTCACATTTTGACTAAACTGGCCAGAGAGCTCATATGTTCGCCTGCCTCCACCTCTCACCCCCCCACACACACCCGTACTAGGGCTACAGATATGTGCTGCCATGCTCAGCTTTAATATGGGTTCTGAGCATCAAAACTTGGGTCTTCGTACTTATAGCAAGCACTTTTCCCACGGAACTGCCTCTTCAGCGCAGGGGTTAAGAGCACATGAGAAAGGAAGGCTGACTGACATGCTAACAGTGTTTCCCCTTTTCCTACACAATTATGACTCCCAGCCTGTGATTCCTTGTTCCATTGTTCAACCAGCAGCGTCCCGTGTTAGAAAGCACACCTGCAAGTGGCCTTTTATGGCTGACCTCTAACTTCCAGTTGGTGTTGACAGGCGAAAGGAAGAGTCGGATAGAAACTACTTTGAAGGCACAGGCTACGCCCGTATTCCCACTCAAGCCAATGCCCCCTTTCCAAACTTCATCCAGACCATCCAGACCACCGTGGACAGAGGTTTACTGTTCTTTGCAGAAAACCAGGTAATTTACACCAAGCATCCAGAAACAACGTGAATTTCCACTGTGTCTAGCAGTCTTGGGGTGACTGGGTTATTGTACATAGCCCCGCTAGCTTGGCAGTGTAACCTTGGCCAGTCATGGTTTCTTTCTGTTGGGATGAGTTTTAACAAGGACGAAGGACCAGGAATTGAGCAGTCACCGCCCAAGTGAGGCAGGATTCTCCTCCTAACCTCTTTTCACATCAGTCTCTGACTTTAAAATGGTGGCTTGCCTACCAACATCCCACTCTGCTTTAAACAAATGAAGACCTCCTAGGGTCCCCCAGTCTATGTGGCTGGACTTCCTGATGCTATGACCTTAGTCTGGCTCATGGCAGGTGTGGGGATTATGTCTTTATGAGCCACAGCTTGACTCTCCATGGTGTGGAAGCTTCTGTACTTTGAAACAGCCTAGGTCAGAGGCCCACTCTTTGTTTTTAGTATTTTTCTTTATTCTTGAGGACTTTATACTGTGTACAATAATATAATCATATCCACTCCCCTGTTTACCTTTCCAACTTCCTCAAATCCCCCCAACATGGTCCCCTGCCAATGTCATGGTATTTTCCTGATAACTCACTAAGTCCAACTTCTGCTGTCTGTGGGGGGCTGTCTAGTGCATTCTGGAAAATCTGGCAGTGGCCACAAGTTCAAAAGAAGAATGATTTTCCTTCCTCTAGCAGCCATCAGCTGCCAGTATCTACTCTTTAAGGGACACCTTGCTGTGAGTTTGGCATAGATGACCCGCGAGCCTCTGTAGTCGTGAGGGGTGGTGAGAAAGATGTTGCACTTAGGCTGAGCACTTACCTCTTGTTCTTAACACTTTGACCAGTCATGTATCTCAGCATTGGCAAAAAGAACCACTCTGACCAAGGCTGAGAGCAGCCTAGGTCTATGACCATAAACACAACTACTTAGCAAAATAATACATTCCCTTGAAAATCAGATAATAAAGTTCTAAGAAAAAATAGGTAAGAAAGTTGACCTCCCAATACCAGGAAATGATGCTGCCCAGGTTCAGGGCTGACTCTTCCCACACCAATTAAGGTAATCAAGACAACCCCCATAGACATGTCCAAAGGCCAAGCCAGTGTAGACAGTTAGTTCCTTATTGAGATGTTCTTTCTAGGTGATTCTGAGTTGTGTTAAATATGAGCTAACCATCACAGGACCCAAGTGTAACACAAACTCCATGAACGTTTCATAAACACACTGTATACACATAGACTGAAGGTAATTTTATACAATATATTTTAAACAATTTTGTGCATAGAGCAAAATTTGTATGTCATAAACCATCAGAACTGTGTTATTCTGCTGATAAAGTGTTTTGATTTTGAAGAATTTCCCATTTTGAGTTTGGAGCTTGGGGATGCTCAACTTATTTTACATTTTGAAGTTCTTGGAGACTAAGGACCAGAAATAGTGTTTAGTCTGGAGGAAACTTACATAACACCATTGCATAAGAACCATTAGAGCCTCTGCTAAGGAGACAGTTATTGCTGTCAGGGAGCCGCTGCTACCTGGCTCAGGTTGATGGCTCTCCAGGGCAAGGCTTTGGGATCCACACTAAAAGCCTTTTAGATGAAGGCTCTCAGAGACTCACAGGACCTCACAGAGAAGACTTCTTATCATAGGGAACTGGATAAGAGCAACGGCTTCAAGTCTAAGTTAGAAAACCTCAGCTTTTCTGACCATTGAGGAAATAGCTGGTTCAAGCCCATGCTTACTCTATGGCCAAGAGGCAATGCTGAGCAGGATGAACCATATCCTGCCCTCTAGAGGGCAATGCTGGCATTGCACAAAGGTGCACTGCTGGTCAGTGAGCTTCATCACAGTTTTGAATTGTGTAGAGGGAAAATTTGAAGTATGAAATCAGAGCAAAAGATGCCTCCTTTGAAAGCCGGTGGACAAGTAGAAGGTGACGTTGAAGTGTGTGTGGTAGAAGGGGACTCAAAAGGGACAGGGCACAAAGAAGGCCTTGGCAGTGAGAACCTGCAGGGACAGAAGGTGGCCTGCCAGCAGGACACAATGGGGAAGCAAAGTGAAGAGATGGGCAGCACCTCGAAGCCTCTGCCAGGGAGTCTGTGCTGTGCCCTGAGAGCCAAGGAAGTTAGTATGCTCACTGGCGATGGCAGAAGACTGTCTGTCTGCATGGTGGAAGGTGATCTGGGGGAGCAGGGGAGGACCACGGGAGTCATGATATGGCCGAGACCAGGGGTGTGCCATGAGAGAGCTCAGGGGCAAATCCCAAGGTTTGAGTGGGCCGCTTGGACGAGAAAGGAGGAAGGTGAGCAATGAGCCTGTGTGTGGCCCCTGGTTCTGGTTGTGATAGAACAAAGTTAGGACTCTGGTTGGCATGTAGGAGTTTGTCCGAGTGCCGGACACTGTGGTGTCTCACAGCTGCAGTAGTCAGCCATCATCTGCCTCTGAGGTCTCATGCTGGTCTCCGGTCAGCCCGGGAGCACCTGAAGCTGACCGCACCATCGGGAATCACTGGAGAGCTGGAACTTCTTCAGCCAGGCCTCCCGGTAATCTACCTGTTTCCACACTCCAGGATAACTTCATATCCCTGGACATAGAAGATGGCAATCTCATGGTGAGATACAAGCTGAATTCGGAGCTGCCCAAAGAGAAAGGAATCCAAGACACCGTCAACAATGGGCGAGATCATACGGTAAGTCCTCAGAGTCTGCTGATTTGAAATTTAAAAGTCCCCGAACCTTTGAAATGAAATAAGTGCCCCCAAACAAAAATAGGCAAATGGCACACAGACCTATTATAAGGTGAACTTACTAACTGAGGGGTGTGTGTCCTTTAAAAATTTGAACATTTAGGCATGAAGTATAATATATATAGTATATATAAATTATGTAAACCTTGATAAATTTCAACTGAGAACATTTCTATTAAAGTGAGACTACTTCTACTAAACTGTTTCAGGACAATGGTTTTTAACCTTCCTAATGCTATGTTGGTCCTAAAGGAGTCACAACCCATAGGTTAAGAACCACTGTTCTGGGGGTTTGGGGAGATAATTCAGATTGTGTGAGGAACCGAGCTGAGCTTCTCAGAAAGTACGTAGAAAAGGCTGTGTGTGGTTGACTGGTCACCCCAGCACTGGGGATGTAAAGGTCCTGGTGTTCGTGGGCTAGCAGGCTAGACTATGTGAGTGACGACCCTGTCTCAAATCAGAAGTGAGCAGTGCCCGAGGAACAACACCTACAGTTGTTTTCTGA
The DNA here is from genome assembly GCF_903995425.1 of Onychomys torridus. Taxonomy (NCBI): domain Eukaryota; kingdom Metazoa; phylum Chordata; class Mammalia; order Rodentia; family Cricetidae; genus Onychomys; species Onychomys torridus. Next base: position 3,303,725 of record NC_050455.1, read on the forward strand.
CCTCTGCACACACATGCATACACGTGGATGAACATGCAGAAACATGAACATGCACACAGATGTGTGCGCACACGCACACACATACACACACACTCACTGGGCAGTTTTCTACCATGCGTGTAACTAAATGCCAAGGAAGATAAACCACCGTTACTCTGAACCACCACAAATAAGTTTGTGTCTCATTGCTCGCTCCTTTATTCCCATTCATTTTAGATTTCGATTACAATTGGAAACTCAAGAAAACTCATGTGGGTATATATGCATGACCATAATATAAAAATTGAAGGGGAAATATTTGATTTCAGTACATATTATCTGGGAGGAATTCCAATTGCAATCAGAGAAAGGTAAGATGATGCTGTGGGGTTTTTTGGGGGGTGGGGACCTCTGCATGCATGTGAAGGTCAGAGGACCACTTGTGGGGGTTGGTTCTCTCCTCCTACCCTGTGTGTCCTGGGCATCAGATTATCGGGCTTGACATCAAGTGTCCTTACCCACTGAGACATCTCACCACCCCAGTGTGCTGCATTTTATTAAAGCAGATCCCCTCTCATGCTGGCAGCAATTGCTACCAACAATTCTAGTCCCCTTCATTTAATTTTAGCCACAGACAGTTAACTTTGCAATACTAACAATATAGTCGAGAAAGAAGAACAGATTGTAGAATTAAATAATGGGACCAGCCATCCAACATGAGGGAGTGGGGTAAACTGTCTGACATTCTCATGCCCCTGGTTGTCACTCTGGGAAGGATAGAAACAGAGTCCAGTTGGGTGGATAACACTGAGGGAAACAGAATGAGTCTATTGATCTACCCATGAAAGAAGTTCATGGACATGTGTAGGCTAAGAACACACATATGGGGGGGAAGCGGGGGAGATAGATAGATAGATAGATAGATAGATAGATAGAGATAGATAGATGATAGATAGATGATTGATAGATAGATAGATAGATAGATAGATGATAGATAGATAGATAATAGATAGCTACATAGATGATAGATAGATAGATAGATAGATCGATGATAGAGATAGATAGATAGGTGATTGATAGATGATAGATAGATAGATAGATAGATAGATAGATAGATAGATAGATGATAGAGATAGATAGATAGATGATTGATAGATAGATGATAGATAGATAGATGATGATAGATAGATAATAGATAGATAGATAGATGATTGATAGATAGATAGATAGATAGATAGATAGATAGATAGATAGAGGCTTTTCTTGGCAGTCTGACTTATGCTTCCAAATGAGAAGCTTCCCCCTTTTCTAAATAAGCTTATACTTTTCTTTCTTGCTTTAATTAATATCCCAAGAGCAGAGAAGTCAATGAAGTAGATAGAAGCCCATGGAAATATTTACCTGGCCTTTTGTTTCTTCAGAAATAAAATGCTAAGCAGTATTTATCTGTTTCTGGCCTGTCTTATCCATCCAGTAAGGTATTTGACCATTCAATGAGCCCCTACAACTGTCTGCTGATGAGGGTCACTGGCAGGGCAGTGGTCTAGAGAGCCTCAGCAGGACCCTGCAGGGGCAGCCATACAGCTCTTCTCAAGGACCCTGGTTTAGTGAAAGGCCCTTGAGGAGAGATAGAGAGCTCACACTTGACAGGAGCGAGGCGTGGTGGAGTCCTGGCTGTGTCCTGCAGCTTTGCGCTGCAGAGAACGTGCCTGTCCTCCCTCTCAGCTTCCTAGGAATGAGGACTCAGACCTTTGAATGACTTGAGATTATAAGTGAGAATCACATGTCTGTTTATCCCATCTATAAATCCTTCCTGTTAAGGCCAGAGGGCCTGGCACCAACTGGGGCATTTTCCCTTGGATTTGAGGGTAATCTTAAAACATGGAGACAGAGGTCACAGGAAAGTGTGTAGTTCCCTCACATCTGCTGACTCCAGCCAGGGAGTTGGATGAGCTTTTGTGAGCAGATGGGCCCAGAGTACCCGCATCCATTCCAATGCAGAAAGTCATTGAACAGCACGTGCCCTGACATAATCAGGTTCCTCTAGCAAGTATCTTCAGACCTTGCATCCTGCAGGGAGTGTGGAAGCCTAGGCCCTTAGCTGGCCCAAGAGAATGGATATAAACAAATCTGTAAAGTCACCAGCCCCAGAAATTGAAACATACATCCCTCCTCTCCAAGGTGAAGGCTGTCTTTCTAAAATAGTTAAGCCATAATGCCGATGAGGGTGTGCTTTTCTTTTAGTTAAATTTAATTTATGCACATTCCTCATAGCTCTGCTGTTTATAATGAATCTGACTAGACTGAAGGCAGGACACCTTTCCATTTGGATTAATAGAGCTGCCTTAGGGATTTATAATGAAATCAGCACTGGATTTTCTTAGTATATCATTTGATTAAGAAACATTAATATTTGCCTAGACCTCAGTCAGTTCATGTGTATTAATATTTTTCATGAATTCACCTCCACACAGGTCAGGAAGTCCAATCAAAGGGGAATGTCAGGGTGCCACATAGGAAGGTCTGCGATATAAATTGCTTGTGTAGGCCTGGGCAGTTGTGCCATTCTGTAAAGGGCTCACTGAACAAACACGAGAACCCAAGTTCAGATCTCTAGCACCTACATAAAGAAGTCGGGCATGGTAGTAGATAGATGGTAGATAATCTTTAATTCTAGTGCTAGGCAGCAGAGGCAAGAGGATGCCTCAGACTTCCTGGCCAGGCAGTCTAGCTGAGTTGTTGAGCTCCAGTTTCAGTGAGAGACCTTGTCTCAAAAAATAAGGTGGAGAGCAACAGAGAAAGGTATCCATTGTTAACTTCTGACTTCAACATGCACATACATACAAACTCACACCTACAGGAATACACATGCGCGCGCGCGCGCGCGCGCACACACACACACACACACACACACACACACACACACACGCACACACCACATAGCCAGAAGAAATTGCTGGCGTAATGATAAGAGGGTAGTAATGTAGAGTGTAGTGTAGTGGTATACCAGGTATAGATAGCCCTACTGTCTTGCAATGAGTCCTCAGTTTCCCTAAGTGCTATGGAGCATGTTACACATATTAAGTTAATCATATGACAAGCCCATGAAGCAGAAGAGTGGGGTTTTCATTTTGGATTAGAGAGGTTCAGAGGAGTAAGCTGCCTGGTCAAGCCGTCACAGACCTTGAGCCAGACAGCCCAGCTCCAGAGCCCACAGCCCTCACCTGCTCCTGAGCCTCTCACATACTGTGCTGTGTCCTCCATCACTCCAGGCACTTTCTGAGCGTCAGCACATTTCATCCTCAAAGCAACCACTTGCACACATGGTACAGTGGGGGGAGGGGGCGCTAGCAGGTAGAGTCAAACCCAGGGCATCAGCTTGGCATTGATTAGATCAGCCATGTTTTCCATAATTTAATAGAACTAAAAAGTAACAGTTTCCTGAGTTCACAGGGCATGTGGTAAAATAGAGCCTGATTTTTTTTTTAGCACATCCCTGGCTCTTGAATTCCCATGTACATGTTTCTATAACACCTGCAGTTACAGTGCATCCACAGACTTTCCATCCACTGAGAGGCACCGGGAAACCAGCCTTTCCAGGGAGGCCAGCCTGACAGGTCTCCTTTCTACATTCTTCCTCCAGGTTTAACATCTCCACGCCTGCTTTCCAAGGCTGCATGAAGAATCTGAAGAAAACGAGTGGTGTCGTCAGGTTGAATGACACTGTGGGAGTCACCAAGAAGTGCTCTGAAGACTGGAAGGTGAGCAGGATTCAGAGCCGCAGGACACACTGCATCCCAGAGGGCCATGGTGCTGCTGAGCTGGCCTCGTGCACTGCCTATGCACTGGGTTTGTAAAGACAATTACCTGCTATGCACACAAAATCTGATTGTGTGGCAACTCAGGAGTCCATCTGGACTGCACTGATGGTGTTCGCCATTTTGGGGAAGTAGTGCAGTTTGAGAGCCTGTATCTGGGCGTCCAGGACATGATTATAACATCAGTGATGTCCATGTTTGCATTTCAGCTCGTGCGAACTGCCTCATTCTCCAGAGGAGGACAGATGAGTTTTACCAACTTGAATGTGCCCCTGCCCGACCGCTTCCAGCTCTCTTTTGGGTTTCAGACCTTTCAGCCCAGTGGCACACTAGTGAATCATCAGACGCGGGTAAGAGGTGGTATGTTCGAATTAAGATGCGAGCCTGGCTCCACAGAGCAGCAGAGAGATTTGGAGGGTAGAGGACTTAGGCATTTTATCTGCCATCACATGAGCAATTCTCCACCTGGGGCAGATCCTGAAGGAAATCCAGCTAGAAGCTGCCTAGTAATTGATAGAGCTGGATCTGTGTGTATTGAGCAATCCTTTCCATTCTTTGCAGATTAAGTGTTAAAATGAACTATAACAGTTACAGTTATAAGTAATAATGTGGCTTAGAAAAACATTAAGATTTATACTCAATTTCTTCTTGATTATAACCTCAAAAGATGGTCTTCAGAATCCTCTGTTGCAACATTTACTCCTCAGAAAACCTTTACCCTGGAGAGTTAGAGGAAATCAGGCCCAGTGCCCTCTTCATGTGAAGTACAGCCGCTGAAATTCCCTTGGGGGCTGGGGAGGCGGCTTGGAAGTAAAGTGTTTACTATGCAAATGTGCGGTTTGGTGTTTGGATCTTCAGCACCCCAGCACCCATGTGAAGGTGGGCACGCCAGGCCACCTCTAATCTCTGCTCAAGAGAAGCAGACAGGGCTTAGCAGTCTAGGGCTCAATCTCCTGAGCTAGATCAGCCCAAATGGTGAGCTCCGGGTTCTGCAAGAGACCCTGTCTGAATATGTGAGGTAGACAGCAATCAGGGAAGATGCCTGGAGGCAACTGTGTACCTCCACACACATGTGCGCCCACAATGCACACCATACGGGCATTCACAGAAAAGGAACACTCAGCGAGAGAGTGAGAGAGAATGAGAGCAAGGGAGAGAGACTGAGACTCTGACTCTGTTCACAGAAGAGGCCTTCTATAGCTCCAGAGATATGAGTCAGCTTAGAAATCCACTCATATAAGAATGGGACTAGTAATTGATAGAGCTGGATCTGTGTGTATTGAGCAATCCTTTCCATTCTTTGCAGATTAAGTGTTAAAATGAACTATAACAGTTACAGTTATAAGTAATAATGTGGCTTAGAAAAACATTAAGATTTATACTCAATTTGGTTTTTGGTTTGTCTCTTTAGTGTTGCCAATCACGGTGGATAGTTTGTATCAGATCTAAAAGAGAGCAGTGGCTGCCTCTGTGGCTATGCCCATTAGGAGGGTCACTTGCCTTTCAGTTTACCAGTTTTTGTAGACTTTTAAAGTGATAGCTAAAGAGACAACATGTGCCATTAGATAGTACAGGAGGCGGTCTATCCAAGCTTGATAGCACATTAGTTTGACCTAATGTGCTCGCTCTGTGTGTGTGTGTGTGTGTGTGTGCGCGCGCGCGCGCACACACACACACACGTGTGGCCATGTGGTCATGTATGTGTAGGTGAACGTGCGTGCTAAAGAACAACTTTGTGTATCATTCCTCAGGAGCCATCACCTTGTTCGAGACAGGTCTCTCACCAGCCTAGGGCTCACCAAATAGGCTAAGCTGCCTAGCCAACCCTAGAGATCATCCTGTCTCCTTCTCCCCATCCTTGGGATTGTGAGCACACACCACTGCACCCAGCCTTTTCTATGGGGGTCTGGGAACTGGGCTGAGGTCTTCATACTTGTGTGGCAAGCATTTTCCTGACCAGCCATGTCCCCAGTGCTGACCTAGCACTGTTAATTCTTAATCCTTGTTTCCTTTGTCACATGTAAGTACAGTTGGTACACACTCCCCAAAATGGTCGAAAGCAGCCGGGCGGTGGTGTTGCACACCTTTAATTCCAGCACTCAGGAGGCAGAGGCAGGCAGATCTCTGTGAGTTCCAGGAAAGGCATGAAGCTACACAGAGAAACCCTGTCTCAAAATATTGAAAAAAAAAATGGTTGAAAGCAGATGAAAGGATTAGATTAGCAACAAGTTAGAGCAACCCTGTGCAGTACAGGAATTCCAGAAATGTCTTAGGGACATTGCTTTCAAGTTCAAAAAGGGTTATTTAGGAAACACAGTTGATCCCATTGGTAACAAGTACTGCAAAGCCATCACTGGCTGTAAGTATGCACTGGAGAAACACTCACAGAGAACACACATCTTAAGGAAAATGTCGGAAATTAGATATGACAGAGGAACTGAATGAAGCTGAAATGCCTAGCAATCATGGATTTCATGTTACTCGTGACGGAAAGAGCCAATCTTCTTGCCAGTGTTTGCATGCGTACAGCTCGACGTGGGAAGTTGGACTTCCTAGAAATAATGACCGAAACAAAACACTTAGGAAAATCACAGAGAAGGAGTCATTGTTGTTATCTTATGTAGGACAAAGATTCTGAATGATGATGAATCAGCTCCTTGCTGTAAAATTTATACCAGAAGAGAATGGATCCTGATAGAAATAACTTCATCAAAATAAGTAAAAATAGGGGCAAATTAGATATGATTTAATGTTCTATACTTCTGGTTAGAAAATCAAGTGGGCCTAATGAAAGCAGATCTAGAAAGAGACTGACAAATTCATCAATGTTGAAGTAATCTGCATACCATCATTATATTCATAAACAAGGATATGAACTATTTAAAAATTACCTTTTGATTGAGAGGCAAAGAGCAAATATCTGGGTCAAAATGCCCTGGCTGCTTTATGCCTAGTTTTGATTGTTCATTTGTCGTCTCTAAATGCACATTAATTGTTGGTGGTGTATTCTGGGATGGTTTCAGACAAGTAGCCTGCAGGTCACCCTAGAAGATGGTCACATTGAGTTGAGCACCAGGGATAGCAGCGACCCCATCTTCAAGACTTCACAGACCTACAGGGATGGCTTACTACATCACGTGTCTGTAATCAGTGACACCTCAGGGTGAGTAGACTGCCTCTGCTGCCTGGGTCTAGTTCACCAGAGGTCTCCAGCATAGCTTCTCAGAGTATCTCTTCCTGGTGCTGATGCTAGTGGCTATGTGTTTTCCCTTTCCTAGTTCTGTCCACCTGTCCTGATTGAAACATAAAGTCAGTGGCCAGATATGTGTGGATAAATAAAATTCAAAATGGACTACCCACCCTAAACGTGGGAGGATCCATCATAAACCTTCATATAGGATGGTGTGGGTGAGCCTCCTAAAATGTGGTGAAGAGAAGCACACCTAAGAGTGCTCTCCTGTGATTCTGTGTCCACAGGTTTAAAAACAGGGCAAATCAGTTGTTTCAGAATTTGGAGTGGTGGTTATTCCTGGAGAAGGAGGGAAGCTGGGAACTACAATTAACACAGAGGGGTTCTTGAGGTACTGGGAAAGTTGGTATCTGTCTATGAATGCAAACTACATTGATATATTCATGTTGCAAAAGTTCACTGAGGGGCTGGAGAGATGGCTCAGTAGTTAAGAGCACTGGCTTCTCTTTCAGAGCACCCAGGTTCAGTTCCTAGCACCCACATGATGGCTCACAACCATTTTTAACTCTAATTCCAGAGAATCTGACCCCCCTTCTGGCTGCTCAGACACTAGGCACAAATATGGTGCACAGACATGCATTCAGGCAAGGCACACATACATATAAAATAAAAATAAATAACCCTTTTTTTAATTTCTTGAGCAGATATCTATGATGTATACTTTCAGTACATTTATATTATTTGACTTAAGTGTTGTGTGTGAAAATACTTTGCACTTTCAAATCATTTCTGATTTGACTAGTCGTGGGTGACAGATTTGAGGTGGGTCAGTCAGGAGATCGTGCCCAGTGTGGGGGTTTTTGTTGCCGTTTTGTTTTTTATGAGGAGTCTCACCCTTGTCTTGTGACTCTCCTTTTTCAGCCTCCGACTCCTCATTGATGACCAGGTTCAGGGAAGGAACCGAAGGCTCCCTGGCTTCTCGAATCTCCAGCAGTCCCTCCGTCTGGGAGGCGGTTATTTCGAGGGTTGTATCAGCAATGTTTTTGTCCAAAGGTGGGGGATCTTTTTCTGTGGTTATCAATAAGAGCCCACCCACCTGCACAGTGTCACACTTAACCCAGTTACTGGATTAGACTTCTTAGTGTTTCTCAAGGCTCTCATTTCACATATTTCCAAAATTCATGTAAAAACCAACAAGCAAAAGCTCCTAGCAGCTCAGACCTCGGAAAAGATCTGATGAAAATTAACTTTCAGATCATGGCCCTTGAAAAAATATCCATGCTGCATGGTTTCATTTCAATCAGGACTGTACAGTTTGATTGGATCAGCTCTCCATGGCCTTTAAGGTGAAGGAATTTTGAAGATCTGTGCAATGCTAGGGGACCCAGTCACAGTGCTGACCATGACCTTCAGAACAGTAGAGCTCCAGGATTCCACTCATACAAGCTTTAATTGGTATCTCTGATTCAGAACACTGTAGCAGAGGAAGGTCATGGCTCCGGCTGGGAACCTTAGGCTGGAACTTGCAGCCTTCCAAAATGGCACCATCATCCCTCCAACCATCCAGCAGGCATGAACCAAGATGAGGAGCACAGTTCTCACTCCTGCCCATAGCTGATCAAGCAGCTCTCCTGAGCTTGTAGGCCAGTGGCTGGAGCAGGGTGTGGGAGGAACAGAGAAAACAGGAGGTGTGTACTCACAGCCTCTGCCATTGTAAGACCCAGACAACGCACACAGCTAAGAAACACCATCCATCACACAGATCTTTCCATAAACCACTTCTGTGGCGTCCTGACGTTCACCCAGATTCCTGTGATGAGCCATGTCTATAACTTCCCTCTCTGTGTATTTGATTTCATATTTCTGTATGATATCAATTTCAAAGAATAAACCAGGGATCCAGCCCTGCCATACTTGAAGTCCACAGAACATCTGGAGCCCTTCTACCTTGTATACATGACTTGCGCAGATGAAGAAGTTCACGTAGGAATCATGACTGCAAGAATGTACTTTGCCACAAGCTCTCTCTGACTACTTGAGGATCTCCCTCCAAAGGCAAGAGTTTGGTCATAATTTTCATTTTTCCCTCATTCCAGGTTGTCACAGAGTCCCCAAGTCCTGGATTTGGCCAGTAAATCTACCAAGAGGGATGCCTCCTTGGGAGGCTGCAGTTTGAACAAGCCGCCTTTCCTTCTGCTGTTCAAAGGTCCCAAGAGATTTAACAAGGCCAGGACTTTTGATGTCAATCAGGTAGGTGTCAAAGCCTTACCTTGGGTTTTACTTCTCCCGACCTGCCCACGGACAGACCCTTTATATAATCCCTTATTAAGACTTTCCTCCTGTGATTTGAGGTTGTGTCAAGTTGACATTTAAAGATAATCATCACTGTCTTAGGCTTTCTATTGTTGTGAAGAGGCATCATCTCCACAGCAACTCTTAAATGAAGGAAAAACATTTAATTGGGGTTCAGAGGTTCAGTCCATCATCATCATGGTGAGATATGGTGGCGTGCGGGCAGACATGGTGCTGGAGAAGTAGCTGAGAGCCCTACATCTGACAGGCAACAGGAATCGGTCTGACACACTGGGCAGTATCTTGAGCATGTATAAGATGTCAAAGCCCACTTCTACAGTAACACACTTCCTCCAACAAGACCACATCTTTGCCACAAGGCCACACCTCCTAATAGTGCCACTCTCTTTGTGGGCGTTTTCTTTCACACTACCACAATCACAAGGGCCTTAGTTGAAACAAATAAAAGCTCCCAAAGGACACTTACCAGTATTTAAGGGTGCAACAACTCACTCCTCAGCCCTTGCCTAAGCCAAGATAATTCCCCTAAAGCTACCTGCCTAGCTGCTAACAGACCTTAATTTGGCTCTCACAATTTCTGTGGCTGATTCCTTGATTTTATACATTTTCACGTATTGGTAGCAGGTCTGGTGATTTTCTCAAGACTAGGGGAGTTATGACTCTTTTTACATTTGTGCCCACAGATATCCCCTCTGCCCTTGGTGCAACCTCTATGACAAGGTTACATATTCACCCAAGCTTTGTCAAAGCCAGAGTGGCTTAGCTTGGACTGTGTATTTTAAACAGGCAAGGGGTTTTCAAATCACAATGCTCAATGACCACTTAGGTCAGAGGCATCTCAAGAGGGCCCAGGTACCTGTAGTTGGCAGAGCCCTCCAGGTGATCTGGTCTCTGCCTTGCAGAGACCAAAAGGAAGACATGTTGCTAGCAAGGAAGAGCGTGATCATTGTCATTAATTAAACACAAGCTTTGGAGTTAAGCAATGCTTTGTTCTGAGCTTGGTCAGTAGGGTGACCTTCCCATATCTGAGGTCACAATAAAAAGAACAGGCAGCCTTGATCCACCAGGCACTGTGCTACGGCATAGGTACATGTTTTTACATCACTAGCCACATCTTACAGAGAAGGAGGCTCAGGTCCGGACAGATGAGCAATTTATGCTATGAGCAGAAGGTGGACAATGGGGCTGTGCCCTCTAAGAGCAAGCTGCTGGGCTGCAGGGAGAGCTCAGTACTTGAGCACTAGTTTTTGACCAAGTAGAGCATACTGCTCCAGCTCAGCCACAGTGTTCATTAACAATTACCATTTGCTCCTCATCCAACTATATTCCCTAGCCACGTGGTAATTAATAACAGACAATACAATACTGAATAAGAAATGTTCTGTTCTGTTTAGAAACAATTCACTTCATGGATGCTTGGGGACTGTTATCTTACTATGATGAGAATACTGCCTTTAGAATCACCCCTTCAGAGATGAAGTCATGTATTTTGTTTGTTCTAAGCTGGTAGCTACTGGGACTCAGTCAGTAGGATGGCTGTGGAGCTGGTGAGGAGTCAGCAGGATGGAGGTGGAGCTGGTGAGGAGGGAAGGGACTAAGTCAGTAGGATGGTGGTGGAGCTAGTGAGGAGTCAGTAGGATGGAGGTTGAGCTGGTGAGGAGGGAAGGGACTCCACTATTACTCAGAAGGTAGAGAGTGTTAAACTCAGACAATAATTGTACTTGGTAGAGCAGGAAGAGGCAGAAAAATCCTAGTCCAGTTTAGATTGTAGACTACATGGTGATGCTAGAGACTTTTGTGGAGATGGGGGACAAGCATTTGGAGAGAAAGAGAAGGAACAGAGGAGTTCATGGAGTGTTGAGTGATGGGTACCTGCAGATCATGCAGGCATAGAGAATTGGTGAGAAACTGTTGGTATCTCCTAGGGGGCCTAGGCAGGTAGAGAGTAATGGAAACCGTTGTTCTGAGAGACATTAGTGAATGTGTTATCTAACTTTTCCCTCTTCTGCACAAGCTCCAGATTAGATAAACTATATTATTTCTGCCATGAATAGCTTGGCAGTGGAGAGAATACAAGGCTTATGGTGATCTGCTCACACCACACTCCTCAGAAAACAGAAGGATGTGAAAACTGGTCCAGATGTTAGGTTTCAGATTAGTGTTGTTGTTGTTGTTGTTTTGTTTTGTTTTTGTTTTGTTTTTTAAAAGCTTTTCCAAAAATACCTGGCCTGTAAATGATAGAACCAGAATTCACATTAAGCATAGTATCACCCCAGTGAATGTGCTCTTCAAGTCTCTGCTGGCTTGAAAAACTTGATAAACATTGGGAAATTTGACGTGAATCCCACACTGATGCCAGGTCAGGCTGGTGACATGTACCTTGGATGTTTTCAGTTGTTACGTACAGCTGCCGAAAGGAGTTCTTCAAGCTGCTTAGGAGATTACAACACATTAGGCTGGCAGCAAGCTTTATGGTGACATGTTGTAGGAAAATCATAAACACAAGGAGTGGAGATAGTGAGTTACTATAGCCATCCAGGCAAGAGCAGGGCTGCTCTCAGGGCAGAGATACTAGATGTAAGAAAGAAGCAAAGAAACGAAGTCCATCACAGAGCTCAGCAGTAGGACACAAGGGTGATGCATGCAAGCAGTAGAGGGGCAGGTGTCCACAGAGGCCTGGTGCTGAGCCTGGGTTCCTTCAAGGATGATGGGAGAACGGAGGAGTTAACAGTGTCAGAGGGAGCTTATTGACAGACAAGGAACCCTTTCTAAGAGGCAGTAGGGCCTGCTGGAGTGATCCTAGCAGGCCTCAGACTGGGTTCTGTTCTCAAGAGTACCCAGCATAGCTCTGAATTCAAGTAGTTCACTTAGAGTTCTGAGGGGTATGATTGAACATCTCCAACAGTGTGCAAGCTTGGGTTGTTCTAATTTAGTAGTCTGTCCCTCTCTGCAGCCCTGAATCTGTGTGTGTTTGTGTTGTGTGTGTGTGGTGGGGGTGTAAGGGGTATGTATATGTGGGGTGTGTGTGTGTGTGTGTGTGTGTGTGTGTGTGTGTGTGTGTACCACTAGACAAGCATCCCATCTCTGTAAGAAATCCCTAATTCTCTCACTATTTTCATTTAGAGACCATGTCTAACTTAGTTGCCTAGACTGGCTTTGAACTCGCTGTCCTGTCTCAGCTCTAGACTAAGTACTTGCAGGCCTATGTATGCTAACAGGCCTGGCTTTGGTTGTACAGACAGCTGATATGAAGTGTGCACTCTGGCACCATATCTGTCTGGGATCAGGGTGGAGAGGAACACCCGATTATAAAGGAGATTTCAGGGGAAGTTCTTTACTGATGGCTCCCCAAGATTCCTTGCAAAATGGCTTTCATGAGGACAACAGTTCTATCTGTGATGGCTTGTTTGTCAACTTGACACAATTTAGAATCACCTGAAGAAAGTCTCAATGAAGGATTGTACAGATCAGGTTGACTTGGGGACATGTCTGTGGGATTGTCTTGATTGTCTTAGCAAGTGTGGGGAGGAGCAGCTGGAAAGTGGGGCGCTGTTCCCTGGCATGGGAGCCTGGGCTGTGTTGAGTGGGGAAAGCTAGCTGTAAGCATGCTTGCATGCATTTCTCTCTGCTCCTGACTGTGGCTGATGTGATTAGCTGCTTCAGGTGCCTGCCTCGATGTCTGCTTTCTCTTCTAAGTTGCTTTAGTCAGAGTATTTTCTCACAGTGACTGAAGTGGAGCTCGGATCCCACCTAGGAGGCAGTTCAGTGGTAGGTAGAACATGAAGCTTGACCCCAGCTCTCTCTGCTTCATCTTGGCTCGTTCAGAGGAACACTTGCTGAGTAGGGGAACAACAGACTCTGCCTGGGTTTCTCTCTGCCTGGACAGCTCTTTCATCAACAGCTCTTCCCAACAACTTCTCCTCGAGAATGTTCAGGAGCGAAGGTCACATGTTCATTCCTGAACCAACCCTTAGCAAGACAAATCCTCAGCTTTCACTTGAGTTCTAGAGATCACCATTGAGCTCTGAGCCCTGTGGTCCAGACCTGGACACCAGAATCTAGACTCCAATGTGAGGAAAGAGGGCACTCTGGAGACTCAGTTTCTTCCCCAGCTAATGCTCAAGCGTTGAAAGCATTGTCCACCGTAGGACAGATGACCATGCCCCAGTCGGTGCTGATGGCAGTGAGGACAGGTCCAGGTCCCTTGCCCTCTGACCCTTCTCTCAGTCTCTTACTTGCCCTGTTACAGACACCCAAGGGGAGGTGGCAGTTTTCAACTCTGTGTCCTGCTCTGGCTGTAGATGCCTCCTAATGGGTGTCCACTGAGGACACTTGGTTCTTCTGATGGTCCATGATGGGATGGAATGCTCCAGATGTAGCAGTTTCCCCTAAAGAGGAAGACTTGTATAAGGCATGAGGAACATGTGCTCTCCCCAGAAAGGGAATAAAAGAAAAGAGATGTTTGGATTCCCCAAAGCTAAGTCTTCTAGCCCCATTCATGCATCCTGAAGGTAAAGGCCCCCACACTACAGCCACACTGGGGCACTGAACGGTGCTGGGTGGGACTGGGTGTCCACCTTCCTCTTTGTCTCCATCCCAGTGGCACACTGGAAGGTCTCTCGGGGAGTCCCCTTGGGGCCATTTGCTGAGTCTTCTATTTCTCTGCTGATTTCATCACTTAGACGCTGGAGTGAAAACTGAGTGTTTGGACCAGGCAAGCATGCTGCCCTCCAGCTGCCGACCCCCACTGGCTTCTCATTGTCTCTTCTTTTCCTCACAGCTGTTGCAGGATGCACCTCAGGCCTCCCCAAGGAGCATGGAGGCATGGCAAGATGGGAAGTCCTGCCTGCCACCTCTTAATACCCAGGCCAATCACAGAGCCTTCCAGTTTGGAGACAGTCCCACCAGCCACTTGCTATTCAAGCTTCCTCGGGAGCTGCTGAAGCCCAGGTATTTCTCCTTTCCCTTCTTTTTCTCTTTCTCTTAACATTTTTTTTCTTGTTCCGTTCAGTGCCAAATCAGAGCCCACTTTCTCGCCTCTCCCAGAAAAATCTATTCCCCAGGACACCACGCTCATGAAGGGGGTGCTGTCAGTTTGCTGGAGACAGTAGCCTGCATAGGACAGAGTGGGGGCCTTCATGTTCTCTCCCCTGAACAGCTGGAATGGAAATGTGACTGCTGTCACCGCCGCCACTGCTACTCAGGGCCCAAACAATAAGCTTAGCTCTGGCTGAGAATTGATGGTGTTCTAAAAATAAGGCTGCTGCCCCGCCCCCAAAGCTAGTTATTATTTATGTGATAAATCACCTTTCTTCTTGTGCTGTGTATTGAAAGGGAAATTGTTCTCTTAGGTAGCCTTGGTGCAGATAGAACATTCCTAGAGAATGCTTTTAGCTAATGATGTCAGAAGAAAGGAGAGACGTACAGTTTGTCCTTTTTGGGTGTCTTGAAGGAAACATGGATGCCAACCATTTCTTCAGACTTGTATTTTTTAAACAGCGGCAAAAGGGCCTAGGGGTCAGAAAGACCGGCTTGGACTCTTGGTTCTCGGTCTGTGCTTAGCAACACACTGGCTGTGTCATATGCCAGCTCACTTCTCTGTGATGTGGAAGCCGAGATGGGTCTGCAGAGGCAGGGGTTTATATGGGAAGTGAAAGGTAGTAGAGAGGGGGCAGGCACATGTGTGTCAGGCTGCACGATGCCTGAGGAAGCCATCTAGTCCTGTGGGGTCCCCTGAAGCGGAAATCACCTCGGAAGGGTCTATGTTCTATCATGCTTGCCACATTCAGCAGATCCAAAAAATATGACCATTGGGGACTACCCTGTGCTCCTGTCACAAGCCTTCTCGAAATGGATATATCTTTGTGACCTTCATACACAGTGTGTCTTTTCTAAGTCTTCATTTCCCTTCTCAGTCTGCCTGGCATTTTAGCTAATGATACATCTCTCTCTAGCCTCTATTTTTTCATTGGTTAAAAGGGGTTTAATACTGATTTCCTGACTATGGGGTTATAGCTTGGCAGGATACTGGCCCTTGGAAGTCCACTCAACCACAGGATGACTCACAGATATGCCAGTCAGAACAATCCAAAGGAAAAGCCTGAGCAAGCAGTGACCCCATGGAAAGACTCAGAACTTGTCATTTGCAGAAACTCAACTTATATAAGACCAGAGCAGGAGGAGGCAGGATGTCCTTCAGTTGGTCCTTCTCCTAATGACGTCATCAGTTCTGGGAAGGGAGGCTCCACTGTCTAGCCCTGCTCTCTTGGCCAATCTGAGCCGGGTGGTGGTGACGCACGCCTTTAATCCCAGCACTAGGGAGGTAGAGGCAGGCAAATCTCTGTGAGTTCAAGGCCAGCCTGGACTACAGAGTGAGATCCAGGAAAGGCGCAAAGCTACACAGAGAAACCCTGTCTCGGGAAAAAAAGAAGAAGAAGAAGAAGAAGAATTAGAAGAAGAAGAAGAAGAAGAAGAAGAAGAAGAAGAAGAAGAAGTGGCATCTGCAGATGTGCCTGACTGTCCCAGTTTCACCACCACCCCTGCCCCTGGCTCTCTCCACCACCCCCTGCCCCCTGTGCCCACTACAGCTTCCCTACAACCTCCCAGCTCTCCCCACCACCTCCTGCCCCCAGCATTTTCTCCCTTCATACATTCAGCATAGTGGCCTGCTCACAGTCAACCCTGATGCTTTCTCATCCAGTTAACATTTTGAAAGGTGAAGTGGAGGGTAGGGGGTAGAAAGCTGATCATTACAATATTGGTTATTTTTCTCATCTTTATAGCAAAAGCAACTTAAGAACGAATGGTCATTTGACTCATGGTTTGAGGGTACAGTCCACTGTGGCAGAGAAAGCCACAGGAATAAGAGGTCACATTACATCCACAGTCAGGAAGCAGAGAGATGGACAGCTAATGCGCACTCACTTTCTCCTTTTCATTTAGTCAGGGATCCCAGCCCAGGGAATGGTGCTGCCATATCCAGTTAAACCTCTCTGGAAGACCCCTTGCTAACATGCTGCAGGGTGTGACTCTAAGTCCTGTGAAGTTGACAGTCAAGATGAGCTGTCACACTAGTGTGTGCAATCCTAAACTACCCTAGTCCCAAATGTTTCAACAATGGAGCCTTCAGAAAGCTGCCAGCTCTGCTGTGAGCTGTTGTCCTCGTTCTCATTTGCATCTTAGCTGGTTTCACTGTCCCATAAAGGGTGCCATCACTTTAACCCTGCAGTGAACATGTGAGTGTGCTCTTGATCTCTCCACCTCCCCTCAGCAGTGAGGACTCACAGCTGCTCTGCTATAGTTTGGGATGTGAATGTGCTGCTGCCTTTTTGAAATGTTAGTCTTTTCTGCGGAAGACTGCCTTAAGGAACAGTTCTGGAAAGCAAATGTCAAGTCCAATCACTGCACCCACGTATGCAAGTGCTGTGTGCTCTGGAGTGCATCCCAATATTCTTTTAAGTTGGCACAGGAGACCAGACACGTCAGGAGAAATATGGAGCCGTGGGCCATCTGGGCAATTTCATTGAACAAATACGGGTTCTTTTTCATCTTGAAGAATGTTGCCCTCTAGGAAACCTGTTCATCTAATGAGCAAATATGCATCTTAGACTCACAATGTTGAAAAGCAGAGAATTAACAGTCTAATGTTGTCTTCTACCTCCAGATTCTACTCCTGAATTATTCATTTCCTCCTTAACTCGATCTCATTGCTATTTGTTGAATGCATACTGTGTAGTAGAAACTATTCATACAGCTACAATAGCAAGATGACCCTGGTCTCTGTCCTCTAGGGGGTATTAGACATGAACCCCAGGGAGTGGGTACAGACATCTAGTTGACTCCTACATCTCTACTGCCTTTTCATGTTGTACCTCAGTGAACTTGTTGGTGGTCCCATGGACCATAGATAATTCAAGAAACAAAATTCTATGGCTGTATCCCCAGGGCCCAGCACAGTGCCTTCTACACACTGAACTCTTAGTAAATGTTTGTTGGATGTTTAGCTGGTTTGATGTGGATGGATGGATGGATGGATGGATGGATGGATGGATGGATGGATAGCAACCTTCATATAAAGTAAAGTTTGCTTGACTTGATTTGGAAATGATATGAAGCCATCATGTAAATTAATGCTGGCTTTCAATTTGTAGCTACATAATATTTTGTAGTTCCTCCTCCAGGACAGTTGAACATACATGAATGGAAAGCACATTCATTGGCTCTCAACATTCTGTATTAGTGAGGAAGCTAAGCCAGCCACAAAAAGACAAACTGTGTGGTTCCACTCGCACAAGGTACCAAGAGCAGTCAGGTACCTCAGCAAATGAAGAGTAGAACACTATTGGCTAGAGTGTGTGTTTCACACACAGGGGCTGTGGAGATGGTTTGGGGCAATGTTATGAATTAACTCAACCCTAATGAACTGGACACTCAAAAGTGGTAAAGATGGTAAATTTTAGGTCATGTGATTTTACCATAATTTTAATGTTGATTTTGAAACTTCTAGCATGTTCCTTTTGCCACATGCTAGGACTTATACCACTAGCTAGGCTTGCTGTAGGAAATGTGTGCAGTTCCCCAACGTAGTTAGGAAACTGTACCAGAAACTATTGGCAACTAGTATGCTCTGGCATCCGGAAGTCCCTGTATCTTTGGGGAGTGGGTTCACCCCTACTCCTCTTCTGAGGTGTAGGAAACTGAAGGCATCTATATCCCTCCACTGCCCATTTCTTTCCCTTTATTTTTATATTTATTTATTTATTTACTTACTTACTTACTTATTTGAGCAAAGATCTTACTGCTGTACACCTGAAAACATCTAGGCGGCCCAGGTTGGCCTCAAACTTGTAATCCTCCTGCCCCTGGCTCCTGAGACCTGGGATTATAGGCCAGCATGCCCAGTTCTTTTCCCTGTCTCTTTCTTTATCCACAGGTCACAGTTTTCTGTAGACATACAGACAACCTCCTCCAAAGGGCTGGTGTTTTATACGGGCACCAAGAACTCCTCCATGGCTCTTTACTTCGCAGAAGGACATGTCATCTTTGCTTTGGGAACGGAAGGGAAGAGACTGAGGCTCAGGAGCAAGAAGAAATACCATGATGGCAAGTGGCACACGGTGAGAGCTGGGACTGTGTGAAAATGGGTTGAGCATCTTGAAATAACCCCAAGCCCAAAATGGTCCAATGTTCCAAACATTTTGAGCAAAGACAGTACCTCAAATAGAAAATTTTATGCCTAGTCTCTTATAACAGATTATAATCAAAATCCTAAATATATAGATTTTCTTTCTGTATATATATATATATATATGTATACATGAATGAATCTTGTGTTTAGACTTGAGTCCCATCCTAAGATATCTCATTATGTATATATGAACATTCCAAAAGCAGAAAACAGACTGTAACACTTATGGTACCAAGCATTTCAGATAAGGGATCCCAGATCCAGTCTGTACTTCCAGCTGGTGCCAAATCTACTGTCTTGGGGGCCAAAATGAAAAGTCCAGAGTTATTCCCAGGAGCCCTTGCATGTGTACAGGCAGAGTCTGTGTGGGTAGGGGCACTGGACACCCAGCATCTTGGGACAAAGACTGTCACAGACACGTGCACCATGTGTGGATGGCAACCTGAAAGCCAACGTAGGACTTAAACCATTGATTCTGTGATTTCCTCCCCATGTACCTGGGCTGCATGGCTCCCCAGCCTATTTCCCATCTCTGCACACTTGACCGCTTCTCAGAACCAGTTCTGGGCTCCAGGCTCCTCTCTCTGTACCTGGTATTCTTTCTCACAGCACAAGCAGAAAGCCTTCTCTCACTGCATCCCTTATGTCCTAACTCTAGCCTGAGTTAAAAGTACACACTAGGAAAGGAAGCCATGTTTTTCTAATGATAGAACTGTTAATCAGAAAACCTAAGTGACCTGATGAGTTCCACTCATTAACGTTCAATAAATATTCAATGGGCGGCTCTCTTGGAGCACATGAACAAGCATCCTGACTGTAATGTCAGATACTAGTCTTTTGGGAAAATGTTAGACTGGCTAGACCACAGGGAAGTAAGAGTGGAGATGCTATTTTTGTTAAAGTCATCAGGAAAGGCTTCTGTAGGGGGGTGGCAACTACCACATGACATCATGGGACTAGAACCAGAGTTAGCTCAGTGAGCAGACCACGTAATAAGGGGCGGAATTGGGGGTGTAGGGTGGACAGGAATCGGATAACTTAAAGCCCAAACTAAGGGTTTAGGATATTGCTGGCTGTATGTATGTATGCATTTATGTAGGTATTACTAGAAATGCTAGGAATTTAATCTAGGGCCTCATAGACCTAGGTAAGTACTCGGCCATGAAGCTATAGGGTCTCAGATGCTTATGCTGACCTTGATTCTGTAGTTCTCCCACCACAGCCTCCAGATAGCTAGGATCACCAAGCTGTACCTTCAGGCCTGGCTGTTTTTATTTGTTTATGAGGTAGGATCTCACTGTATAGCCCAGGCTGTCTTGGGACTCACTAGTAACCCAGACTGACCCAGAGCTTGTGATCCTCCTGCATCAGCCCAAGTGGCTAGGAGTACCAGGCATATGTCATGACAGCCAGCTTGGCCTTTGGGTTCTATTATAAGTGTCTCTGAAGCTTTTGAAGCCTTTTAAACTGGTAAAGCACAGACACAGGAATATAGTGACTTTTTCCAGTCTCTTTGGCTGAAGGAACTAGACCAGGGCAAGAATAGAAGTAGGGAAAGCAGACAGATGTTGTTGCCCTCATCTAGAAAGGCCGTGGTGGGAGTGGGGGGCTGTGGTGTGGGGGATGGATGCAGAAAGAAGAACAGGAGGAGCAGCTGTCCGGTTGCAGGTGGACTGACAGCAAAGGAGGAAGGCGGTGCAGCTTCTGTGATTTGACCCAGTCATCAGGCAGGGAGGAAGAGGAGGAAGAGAGAGAGACAGACTGTGACAGAGACAGAGTATGTGTGTGAGAGAGACAGAGACTGTGACAGAGACAGAGTGTGTGTGTGTGTGTGTGTGAGAGAGAGAGAGAGAGAGAGAGAGAGAGAGAGAGAGAGAGAGAGGAACACTTTAGACCTCCACTGGTTGCATTGGACTGGGAGTCCTTAGTGGAAGTGCCACCACCACCACCGAGAGAGTGACAAGGATTCAGACACGGAGCCCCGCCCTCAGCTCTGCGGACTGTTCTGACGCTCAGTGGCAGCCTGTGCTCTTGGTTACTCCTCCTTTGTTCACATTCCTAGACCCCTGTGTCTGCCCATTCAGCCACTTTCAAGCAGCTCTTTATTTCATTCTGCTTTCACCACAGCTGTTCAGTATCTGACATCATCTCACAAAACAATGGTCACAATAATAAACAAGAAAAGACCTTTCTCTCCTTGTAAAGCTACTGAAGGGTAGAAAAACTTTTCTTTTAAAGTTTTCTATGACCACTAGTAAAATATGGCAGTAATTAACAAAGGTAAACCTTTGATTCTTTTCCTCATTGTAAAGGTGGCGTTTGGACAAAGTGGAGGGAAGGCACGCTTGGTTGTGGATGGACTAAAGGCCCAGGAAGGCAGTTTGCCTGGAAATTCTATCATCAGCCCCCAAGCCCAGGTTTACCTAGGCTTGTCACTATCAAGGAAGTTGAAGGTAAAGCTAGAAAATTAAAGTATTTCTTATTATAGCTGTTATCATGTAAGACATTTAAGACTTCAAAATCCTTTAAATAATCGTTTGATGTATCTAATGTTCTCAGCCCACAAAGGAAGTGCCCATTCTGCATTCTCAGGCCTGTGTATGAGGTTCAGACTGAGACACAGGCATTTAAGAAGTGACATGGTGTTCTTTAAGAACACTTAAGAAGAAACATGACTCTCTTAGCTTCTCTTCCAGGGAAAGGGACAGAGGTGTGTGTTTGTTGATTTGTTATTTTGTATGTGGATATTGTGTTTGTGTATGTCTGTGCACCACATGTGTGCCTGGTGCCTGTGGAGGCCAGAAGTACATCAGATCCCCCAGAGACTAGAGTTAGAGGTTGTGAGCGGCCATCTGGCTGCTGGCAATTACATCTAGTTCTTTGGAAGAACAGCCAGTGTCTTGACCACTGAGCCATGTCTCCAGCCTGAGGCAGAGGTTTCGGGTTAAGACAATGTGTCCCAGGCTTTGGCAGTCTCTGCCACCTTTGCCAAACCAAAGCCAAAGCATGGACTTCCTACTACAGCCTCTGACCTTGCTGTTGAATCAAAATGCACTTTAAAGGGCTCTTTCTCTTTCATAAATGGAAACCCAATGTCTGTTATCATAAATAGCAAATAACCACAAAAGTGAGTACTTGGACATGGAGCAGCATCATTACAGTCTAGGTAGGTGGCTTGGCCTGTGCTTGCTCTTGTGGAGAGTGTGGCTTGCAAACACGTCAAGAGGTATTTAAGACATATTAGCATTGGCACAAAGCCAAGTGTGTTCCCTTTCTAATCAGAGGGTTCCCAAAGAGACTTGAAGAAGTGGAAGGTGTGTTTGCAGTAGACACTGCTTGGTGGGGCGAGGGCCTGGGCTGGATCGCTAGCCAGATGGAAAACACAAGGAGATCTTCATACCACATGCATCACACCATTCTTCCCTGAAATGATGGTGTCAGCTCAAGACTCAAACTAGGGAACATAGCTATGGGACAGTTGAGAGCCCCTGACACCAAAGAGGAGCTACGGTTCACTGTTCTTGACATTTAAAAGGGCCACAGACCTCTTGCTTGTTCTCTCCCGGTCTCTCTCACCCTGCCAAAGTGCCAACTGCACCAGAGATGCCCTACACCCTCACCTTGTCTGTGCCATTTCAGGTCATGGAACTGTGAGAGCTGAGGTCTAGGAGCTATTTACCCAGATGTAGTTTTTTCCCCTTCCCCAAGAGGTGAGGACATGTTCTGGTGTGATGTTCACTTGCAGAGAGCTAGGAAAGGGCCTGGGCTTGAATCTGGGCCCGGAAAAGGATGTAAGTAAAGCAGGCATTGTTCACCAGCTTAGACTTTAGTGTTTCAGGGTGACCCAGTCAGAGCTGGGGTAGTTCTGTGGGGTACAACTTAGCCCATTCTTTGTACCAAAGCCACAGCAAGGAAAAAAGAAAGATTTTGTACTATATATGCAGTAATTTTATATGTCTATCACAAACACTGCATACCACAGTTGTATAATGTGCATATGGTGTCTGTGGCATACGCTAAGGGGTCTGTACTGTTAACACTGACTTTGCTCCAACCTCTAAAGCCATTTTCCTCTCAGGAAAGTCGCAGATTATTCAGGGTGTGATTAGGGCATTCTTTTGATTATGATAGGTTCTCTTAACCCTCATTAATCACACCTAGCTTCCTAAGTGGGGGCAGACAGCAGCGTCTATTTACAGTGTTCCATTTAAAGGACTTTCAGTTGATATACAACGTAGTGGATTTTCCTATGACATGGTCACATGGCCCTGATGCTTTGGGCCTGTGGCAAGGCAGGGCATCACAGCAGGGAACATCTAATGGGGCAAAGCTACTTGCCTTGGTCAGGAAACAAAAAAGTGAGGTGAGAACCAAGACCCCATTCCCCCTTGGGTGAGCATGCCAGCAGGGACTGTCATTGCCTCCCGAAGAATACATAACCTTCCAGTAATGCCATAGGCAGGCCTTCAGCGTGGCCTTTGGGACCCTTAAAATTCCAACGGCCAGGATATAAAACCCAGTGGTGGTGCTAAGCAGAAGAACTGCAGCCAGCCTTGGGTTTGGCTGTTGGGTCACAGCTGGCCTGTGGTGTCGGCACTTGGTTTCAGATACAGAACACGTCTGTCTAGCATGATAAATGTGAGGAAATGTGTCAGGCACTGCCTCATTGCTGTGAAAAATGCCTGACGATATGACAATAGCAATTTAGGGAAGGGAGGGCTTATCTTGGTTCCCAGTTCTACGGTATAGTCGTAGTGGTGGTAAGAGTGGAGATGACTGATGCATCACACTCCCAGCTAGACACACTCACACTCCCAGCTAGTCACACTCACACTCACAGCTAGACACACTCACACTCACAGCTAGACACACTCACAGCTAGATGTAGAGATGAGCAGCAAAACAGCTGGGCTTCCACTGGGTGAAGACCTCAGCCCATGAGATGGTGCTACCTACATCTACGGTAGATTTCCAACCTCAGTTACCAATCTAGAAACTTCCTCACAGTGGCTTATCTATTAGATGGTTCAAGATCCTGTCAAGGTGATGATATTAACCGTCATAAAAACTAATTTATGAGGAGGCCTTGCCAGCCACTTGCTGCCTGCACCACATGCACCTCTAAGGTCACCACACTCCCTTAAATTACCTGTAAAAAATTGGGGATTTCAGGAATGTTTTGTGAATTTGGCAAATGTGCTGTGGTTGTTCTCCTGGAGGGTGGAATGTACACACACTGGGCATCTGCTCTATACCACAAGGTATTGTGAGCTGTCATAAACCCGGCTCCAGTTTGGGAACTCTTGTTGCAGGCCCACTGCAAGCAGGTGTTGACGAGGTGCACAGTATCTCCTTTAACCTCTGTGGCATTCATGCTTTATTGGTAGTATGCCAAGCCTAACAATATAGAGAGCCATCTTGAACTTCATTATTTTGGGAACATTTTGACCCCATTTTTCAGTCAGCTGCCTGGAATTAAGCTATCCCGCTGGCTCACAAAGCCCTAAGAAACGGTTCACACCTACAGAGGATGGTGAGATATATAAACTGTGAGGTGGAATTTTCCTTGTGTTGCAGCTCAGTGTGTGTGAGCCAGAGTCATGTTGGCCCTCTTCGTTCTTATTTGAGCACAGATTAGCAACTTCCACCCCGCCCCCAGCATTTGGTTCAGAGACACCTTCAAATGTCCACCCACCAGTTCTCTGGCAGGCTGCATGCCCTTCACGCTGGCTTTTCTGGAGTTACACACTATGAACTTTTTATCCTCTGCTTCGTTACAGAGCCTCCCCAAACACAGCTTTGTGGGGTGCCTGAGGAACTTCCGGTTGAACTCAAAACTCTTGGACTCCCCTTCTGCGAGGTTTGGGGTATCTCCCTGCTCAGGTGGCTCTTTGGAGAAAGGCATTTATTTCTCCCAAGGAGGAGGCCACGTGGCCCTGGGTAAGGAACAGTTGGTGGAGTCCGTGTCTGTAAGTCCAAAGAACTCTATTTTCTTTCCTTAATTATGGTGTTTTAATTGTTCTTGTTCTTTCTTCTGGAAGCCAATTCTGTGTCCTTGGGGCCAGAGTTTCAGCTCATTTTCAGCATTCGCCCGAGGAGTCTCACTGGGACCTTAATACACATTGGAAGCCAATCTGGACCGCATTTAAGTGTTTACATGGAGGCAGGAAAGGTATGCTTACATGGGAGGGGAGAGGGAGCCAGATTTCACTAAGAGAGACACTCAGTAAGTCTAAAGTAGGGTACAGGTGGAATCCAATATTATACCTAAGAGACCTGATTGGGAGAATAACTTCCCATTTTTATTAGCAAGTCATGTTACCATATTTCCTCTGCTTCATTTTTAAAATTGTTAAATGTCAAACAAATTGAGCTGAATTCTGGAGATACCACTTTGTTATAGGATCCGGGAGAAGCTGCTCAAATTCCTTCAGACACAATTGCAGTATCTATAAAATACAGACAATAACTCTACCATCTGGGTACCAGGATAGACATTGCTTTGCTTCTGAGGTCAGACAAGATTGGGTACCTTCAGGTAGTGTGGCTGCAGATAGATGTCAATCCTAGGACTTTTGTCAAGATTAAAGGAAATGCCACACACCCCACCCATGCTTATATCCCTCCTTGTCAGCATCCATGTCTAGGTCACATCCATTTCTAGGGCCCTGAGCCCCTGGAATCCATTCTGGGCCCTTTGTTTTCTCTCTGCCACTTTTGTGCTCTGGTCTCTGTGGCTAGGCTGCTTGCTGGCTCCCCCCACACCATCTGTCCCTTGGCTTTTCTAGATTCTTCCCCCATGCTTCTGCTGCCTCGTGTTCCTATCAGTCACAGGCCTGAGTCAATATCCTATCCACATTTTATATCTTTAAAATGAAGTTCTTTCAGGAATCTTCTCTGTAGCTAAGGCCTCAAGTCAAAATGAATGTTGTACCATTTTCTTTCATTTAGCTTTCAACAGTTTATTAAAAACGGGGGAGAATGTCCAAGATGACAATAAAATGGCTCAAACTCCTAGAATACTGTTTTTTTTTCTTTCTAGGGGTCAAACACAGAGTCTCTGACACTCTGTACAAGGAGTCTATTTCAGTGCCATACTCCTGGCCCAGCCACTATGTCATGTTTTTAAAGTTTTTATCATCGGATGATAATTATATACAATAATGGGTTTCCTTATGGTGTTTCTATGAGTGGACATATGAATTTAGATCATATTTACCCATGATTCCCTCTGGGCCCTCCTAATCCCTCTTCCACTTTCTTGTCTTTTTGGTTTGGGGGAACCCAGTGAGTTCAGCTGGCTTTGCCCACATATGCATGGGTAGAGCACAGGCAATATACCAGTGCCTACACCTCTGAAGAATTGATGCTCCTTCCCACAACCAACAATGGTAGATCCTTCCTGAAGCTGTAAACATGAAGAGAGTGTGAATCTCCAGTCGTGCAGAGGAAGAAATAGCTGCCTGCATGGGTGGTGGGCATGTGGTGGCTGGCTTTGCAGAGGAGGGTTTAGGGGAGGGTCTTCATCAACAGCCTCTAGACAGGAAATGATGCCAAGAAAACAAAATCAGGACTTGGTGACCTTCATGACTGCATAAAGGTCAAAACCTGCTTGTGAGTGGCCTGCCCCATGTAGCTACAGAGAAATCTGATGTAAATTATTTATAAATAGGCTTATTTTAGCCTTCTCATTCTTTTTACCTTGACTTAACCTTGGAAGATCCCAGAGGAGTCCCGATCCTGGACAGTTGGAAGGTGGGATTCTGCCTTCAGTGTGCCAAGTACCTGGCACCTGACACATGTCCTGTCAAATACAATCTGTAGTTAACATCCTGTCATGTGCAGTGCACTGGAGGATTACTGTAACTGGCTGGTCCTTGCAGAAAGGTGAGGACCTCTGTGATGTGCAGTGCACTGGAGGATTACTGTAACTGGCTGGTCCTTGCAGCAAGGTGTGGACCTCTGTGATGTGCTATGCACTGGAGGATTACTGTAACTGGCTGGTCCTTGCAGAAAGGTGTGGACCTCTGCCAGCATTTTTGACTTCCAAATTCCAGGTGTCTTTGTCAGCAGAGTCACTGCTGCCTATCAATTGCTGAGGAGAGTGATGGACGTTTGTCGGTAACCTCAGGGTTGAGGGAGTAGGGGTTAGGAAAACCCATGGCTGTTGCTAGCAATTCTAGGCAGGACCTGGGTTTACAGTCTGGTTTGTTTGCCTAGAAAGAGTGTGAGAGAGGAATTCTTTGGAAGCTTTGGGCACTGTGTGGTTACCTGGTATAAGAGTCGGGAGGAGGGGCATGGGGCAACAACTAGCATGCTCCCAGGGAAAAGGACAGAGGAAAGCTGGCTCCACGTGCCCTTCTGAAGGAAATAGCCAAATGTGTGTGTTTCAGATCACGGCTTCTGTGAACAGTGAGACAGGTGGGACCTTGACATCAATCACACCAAAGCAGTCTCTGTGTGATGGACAGTGGCACTCAGTGACAGGTATGGCATTGGTGACCTTTGGCACATACAGGGAGATCCTTTGACCTGTGTTTGAACATCTCAAAGGCAGTCAGTCCATCCACTGGAAGGCGTAGACTGGACCAGATACTATAGCCAGCCCTCATCCCCAGTTTCCTTATCTGTTTCCAACCCCAACTGTGCGTAGATTATCTTGTGGCTGTTGCCTCTAGTTCCCCATAATGTGCTGAGTTTGGGCTGTGGAAACTTCAGGTGGAGCCATGCCCAGAAAATGGATAGGCTCTTTTAGTGTTTAAGGTGCCAATAACATTGTGGTTTGGGTTTTGGCTCTGAACTCTTGGGAATAAAAAACAAACAAAAAACAAAAATACCAAGTTTCTGAGGATAGAGATATGACTCAGTGAGTAAGAGTCTTTCTATTCTAGAGGACCTGAGTGTGATGCCCAGAACCCGCACTGGGTGGGTCCCAGCCACTTGCATCTCTAGAGCCTGAAGATTTATGCCCTCTCCTAGCTTCTCAGACACTGCACTCGCAGACATATATTCACACAGACACACGAGTGTATACACACACACACACACACACACACACACACACACACACACTCTCTCTTTAAAAAAGAGAAACCACTTATTATGGGCAGGTTACTTACAGCATCTGATCTTTAGTGAGCATTCAATAAGAATCCAGTTTTACTGTTGGATTTTTAAGGATCATTGTTATTTTTCAACAATTATTCAATATTAATCCAGAGTATTCAAACAAAATAATGCTGGAAAGTGAATACACCCTCTCAGAATCTGTTGTTTTAGTAACAACTTGTGGTGTTAGCTTAGAGATATATGAGCCTGAAGCTGGGGGTGTAGCCCAGTTGGTAGAATGTTTACCTTGTGTGCATAAAGCCCTGGGTCCCATCCCCATAAACTGTGCATTGTGCACACCTGTGACCACAGCACTGGGAAAGAGAAAGAGGGTTAGGGTTAGGGGTCAGAGGTCCAAGGTCATCTTGAGATACATAGTAAGTTTGAGGCCAGTATGAGACCCCATAAACAAGCAAGTAAATAATAAACATAATTTTTATCTCTTGTTGGCATTTTAGCTAAGATCAAGCATAGAAATACCTGAGCCTGGACTGGCTAAAACACCTTTTTGTAAAAAGCCCTTTCTTGTCTAATTTAAAAGCTGCTTTCTGTTGGATACAATTATCAAGCTAGGAGAGCTTTTGTGTTGAGGGTCAAAGTTTGTACAGACTGACCCTGGCTTCTGAGAAAGCAGCTGAGGTCAGATCACGTGAACATAGCTTCTGGAGACAGACCAGAGCTTGGGTTTCACTTGTTTAGAGTGACCTCTGCTCAGTCCTCAGTGAGTCCCTTAGTGAGTAGTAATGATGTGGCCTTTGCAGACTCACTGTGTGCAAGTTATGTGTATGCACAGCCTGTGGAGGCCAACACTGGCTTTCATTCCTCAGGTGCTAACCACCTTGGTTTTTGAGACATGATCTTATTGGCCTGGAGCTTGCTAAGTAGTTTCTGCTGGCTGCTCAGTGAGCCCCAGGGGATCAGTCTGTCTCTGCCTCCCTGGGTGAGCTCCAGGGATCAGCCTGTCTGCCTCCCTGAGTGAGCCCCAGGGATCAGCCTGTCTCTGCCTCCCTGAGTGAGCCCCAGGGATCGTCCTGTCTGCCTCCATGGCCCTGGAATTGCAAAAGCACAACCACACTCAGCACTTTTTGTTTTTAGGTAAAGTCTGAGTGCTTGAACTCGGGTCCCCATGCTTGCAAGGCAGGCACTTTACCAACTTGGCTGTCTCCTCAAATCCACAGCTTCAGTTTAGGGATTCAAATTGGGTATGTCCAATGACACCAAACCCTGGCTGCCTCTGAGTGGTGTGTTGACCAGGTACCTTCAAACAGTTCCAAGGGTCCTGTGGGAATGAGCTCAAAGCCAGTGGTGACACAGGAGTGCAGATATTAGACAGGGGAGGGCTCTTCTCAGGGCACAGACCTAACCAGCTCCCTTTCTCCCAGTCTCCATCAAACAGCACATCCTGTACCTGGAACTGGATGCAGACAGCAGCTACACTACCGGACAGCCATCCTTCCCACCTAACGACACCCAAGCAGCACTACACATTGGAGGCGTCCCAGGTCAGTAACTCTAGTCCCAACTTCTACACCCAGGTTACACCCCAGCCGCTCTTGACACTTTCTTCTTAACCCAACTGCTAAGGTGCTCCCATAGTTGCGTAAAGAGAATGTCAGCCCTGGGTGCACAGTGGCGGTGGCACCTTTAACTCAGCATCTGGTCACATCTCAGGGCAGTGCAGGCCACATGACTACTGCTTCCCCTGGTTCCAAGCCTGTCATCAATCATCCTCCCTTAGGAGGATCCTTTAACTCAGAAGCTTATGTCAGCAAATAAACAAGAAAGTTGATGAGAAACAATGGTCTCTCTTCCCCAGACCCTGAGTTGACTGTTGAGGCCAAATGGGAGAATTGGGCAGGTTGAGTTCAAAGACTGAAATGTTGCCTAGAAAGGGGCCTTTTCATTCTTTCTTGTTTTATGTCCCTTCAGGTAGTCTGCTGACTAATTTTATAGTGCTTTTATAACCCATAAAAGGTAGCAGAGTTGAGAGTTACTATCTATTGATTCAGGCTGTGGAAGTTCCTCCTCTGCAGGCAAAGAACAGCTTTGCTGCTGATGTATCGCAGGAGCAGGAGCAGGAAGCAGCCAGGTGGGCCGAGCCATGGGGCCTCTGACTCTTTCTAATAATACTCCCAACACACCAGGTGCATCCATTGCATGAGCTGTCTACCGAGTGCCTCTTCTTTTCCTCTTTCAGACAAATTGAAAATGCTTACACTTCCTGTGTGGAACTCATTTTTTGGCTGTCTGAAGAATATTCAAGTCAACCACACCCCTGTCCCCATCACTGAAGCTGCGGAAGTCCAGGGATCTGTCAGCCTGAATGGTTGCCCTGACCACTAACACTACACAGCAAGGAAATTCACCTTTGAAGGCACCACGAACCCAGTGGATCTCCCTCCCCCATGAAAAGTCAAGACACCATAGCACACATTTAAAGACCAATCTCATTTGTAATTTCAAGTACACAGACCCATCATTTTGCCATTTGGTGCTACACATGTATTTTATATAAAAAAGCCCATTTCTTGAAGAAAATGAACAAACTGTTATTCAAACATGCACACAATGCTTTTGTTAATATTAATTTTTTCCATTAAGAATTAAATGCCTTTTAGAGAACATTTTTTCCCAATTGCTAAAAAGAAAATTTTGTTTAGAGCACTTTAAGAATATAAAACTTTAAAATGCTAAATTGCTACAGTTCATGGGATTAAATAAATGCAATGCACTCTTCAAACGATGTTTTACAAGCAAGGAAAACCAAGGGCTGATGATCACTGCTAATTATTTTAACTCCTCGGCACCTGCTCAAAGTGTCATCTGCAACACAATTTCCTACAGATAATTATTGAGCACATGCTAAGAGGTTATCTGTGTGCTCAGTGTGTGAACTACACTGACATTTATAAGTCAGTCCTGCCCTTAAAGAGCATGCACCTCCATGGAGAGACACACAATATCACACAATAGGGACCAGCTTATTGAACCACTGAAACCATTAATTAATGAGGCTCACTGGCTTCCCAATCCTTGCCTTCCCCAATCTGCTACCAAGTCTAAGTTATGATTATTAATTTGTTGAGAACACAAGCCATCTGGTAGAGGTGCTAAGATGAATGTATGCACTATAACTGAAGCTTTGTGTATCTTTGTGCACGTATGTGGAGGCCTCAATCACTTTCTTCCTCATTTTTTGAGACAAGGTCTTTAGCTGAACCCAGAGCTCAACATTTTGACTGGGCTTGAATACCCAGCAAATCTCTCCAGGATCCTCCCATCTCCTCCACAGTGCTAGGGTTAGAGACATGTGCCTAGCTTTTAGACAGGTGCTAGGGATCCAAACTCAGATCCTCATGCGTATCCACCAAGCTGTCTAGACCAGTTGATGGCTGAAGCTTTTATAGCAAGTCATCAGGACCCAACAAGGAGAAATCACTTTTAGATTTATCTACCAAATAATTCATGATATGACAGACAGGCATTATTACCCACTTGTGCTAACAAAGACTACGCAAGTATTTTTATATATTCTACTCTTTGATAGGGGACAGAAGGAATATTGGGCATAATAAGAAAATGGGGTACAATAAGAAAATGGGGCATAATAAGAAAATGGGGTATAATAAGAAAATGGGGCATAATAAGAAAACGGGGTATAATAAGAAAATGGGGGTGGGGCTGGAGAAATAGCTCAGAGGTTAAGAGCACTGACTGCTCTTCCAGAGGTCCTGAGTTCAATTCCCAGCAACCACATGGTGGCTCACAACCATCTGTAATGAGATCTGGTGCCCTCTTCTGTGTACATAATAAATAAATAAATCTTTTTAAAAAAAAAAAAAAAAGAAAAGAAAAGAAAATGGGGCATAAGAAGAAAATGGGGCATAAGAAGAAAATGGGGTATAAGAAGAAAATGGGGCATAAGAAGAAAATGGGGTATAATAAGAAAACAGGGTATAGTAACCCTCTATGGTATCCATAGAGTTCTGTGTTCTCTGAACTTGAATTGCTTGTTCTTCCATGGTCTTTGCACCACAGTCCTCTGAGCATGCTTCCCAGCAGCTCCAGCTGTACACATCTGGAGTGTTCTGAAGAGGCAGCAATTCCCTACCCCAGCAGGTGCTTCATGAGAGCTGACTGGTAAT
The DNA here is from genome assembly GCF_903995425.1 of Onychomys torridus. NCBI lineage: Eukaryota > Metazoa > Chordata > Mammalia > Rodentia > Cricetidae > Onychomys > Onychomys torridus. Next base: position 3,335,465 of record NC_050455.1, read on the forward strand.
CTTTAGGGATGCTTTGTGGGCTCTCGCAGGTGAAAGGCTTGACTGCAAGCCAGGTGCTTCACAATACACTGATTTTAAGATTTAAAACGTCCCCAGTGGTGGTCTTGGCATGTGCTGGAAGCTCCTCTATGCTTCCAGCCATGAGCAGGTCTTCCCAACATGTATACACAGACTGGATCTGCAAGGCCATGACTCAGTAGAACTTCATACTTGTAAGTAATATGCAGATTCATAATGGGACAGCTACTTCTTTTTAAATATTTCCTTACTTTTATGTATATCTGTGCTTTTTCCTGTATGTATGTCTGTGCACCACGTACACACAGTGCCTGCTGATGCCAGAAAAATGTGTCAGTTCCCCTGGAACTGAAGTTATATTACAGATGGTGGTGAGCTGCCATGTGGGCACTGGGAATCAAACCCATGTCCTCTGGAAGAGCAACAAGTGCTCTTAATCACTGAGCCATCTCTCCAGCCCTGACAGTTCTGTGTTGACTAATCTCTGTGATTCCTTTCTCCATTCTGTAATAATAACATGGAGAACAACCACCCATCTGGGTTTGCTGAATAAATCCCAGCTGCTAATATTCAGCCGAGAGTCCCAGGTGAATTCAGCCATGGGAACATCAGTGTGGCCATTCTCCTGTTAGAAATGCATGTTCCCTGAAATGAATGTTTCTGCCTCTTCAGTGAAGCCATCATGGGAGCTATCTGTCAACTACAAAGTACAAAATAGGGACATCAGGTCAACTCTGACTGTGTCAGCACAAGGCTGCCACTGGTTCCTGCTAGGGTCTGGATATGGTGTCCACCAAAGGTCCATATGTTTGGTCCTCCAGGTCAGGCATTGGGAGGTGCTCTGAACTTTCAGGAAGTGTAGTTGAGAGGTCCTTAGGTCATTGAGAAATATGCTTAGAAAGGGATTCTGGGACTCTACCCATTCTCTCTCTGCTTCCTGCCTCAAGATGTGGTTGCCTGTTACACCTGACATAGCCTCCGGCTACTGTAATGCCCATGTCTTGAGATCTCCGAACAAGACCACCACAGAGCCAATATCCGATGTAAGTGCAAAGCAACATCTGAAAGTGGGTGGATGAGGACAGCTCTGAGCTCTCAGGGTAAGGGGTTTTTAAAGAGAAAAATTGCAAGCAGGGTGGTACAAGCCTTTGTATCATATGATTGGGTGAGGGTGTGTAACCTTTGAATTTACTGGTTGGGGGTTACAGTTATCATTTTTGGGCAGGCCTGGACAAGTTTCACGCTTTGTCCTTGAGCTGCCATGGGGGCTGGCTGGCCTCGCACGTTCACATTGACCCATGCATGTAGCTCTAAGTTGGTGAGGGGTCCCAGACAGTGAACAATTGGCTGAACCTTGAACAGTCAGAATACGTGCAGAAACAGAGCTATTGCAAGGCTATGTCTTTTGTTTACGGCCCTCCAAAAACTGCTTGCTCAAGTCTTAGGACTAAAATCGAGGCCTGATCTCTCAGAGAAGACTGAGCAGCCTGTTATGACATCTGCTTGGACCTTTCACTACAATATGCTACTATCTATGACATTGCCAAAACTCAGCTGAGGCAGTCTTCATGCCCTGGAACTCCAAAACTGTAAGGTAAATTAACCTTTCTTTATGAAGTTTGTTACCTCGTTATTTTGTGGTAATTCAAACTTGATGAATTACAGTTCCATGTGGGGCTTGTTAACAGCTTATCTTTGGAAGCAAAAACACCAAATATTTAGAGAGCAACCATATGCCTTCATGAGCCTACTGCTTTCAGCAATCCTCAGGGTACCTGTTGACCTCACTCCTCAATATGTAAAGCTGTTAAATTTTGCCATGCTTTCTGTAGCTCCATTTCAGAAGAAAATGACACAGGACAGAACACAACAACTTTCCCTCCTAGACAGGAAGTGGCCTCACCTGTGACAGGAAGTGGTCTTACCTACAGACAATTCTGGCTCAGCACCCTTCTCCACTGTTCCCACTTCCACCCACAGTGTGCCTGGGTGGAAAACACCAAAACCCAACTTCTGCATCATCAACCATAACTTCTTCTGGTTCCTAAGTTCTTGGTCCTGGTTTGCTTTCCATTGCTGTGATGAAACACTGACCAAAACCAAGTAAGGGTTTGGCTTATACTTCCATGTCACAGGCCATCATTGGGGGTGGTCCAGACAGGAACAGCAGCAGAGGAATGCAGCTTAGTGGCTTGCTCCCTCTAGGTTGCTCAGCTACCTTTTTTATCCAACCCAGGTCCACCTGCTTAGGGGATGGTACCACCTACAGCGGGCTGGGCCCTCCTACATCAATTAAGAAAATGTCCCACAGGTGTAGCCACAGGCCAGTCTGATCTAGGCAATTCCCGAGTCATTCTGGGTTACGTCAAGTTGACAGCTGATTTCAGAGAGGGTAGAGTCACCTGAGAAGATGATTTCCTAGGAATGATGACTTCAAGCCAGCATGTGAATGAAACAACGTTTAAAGCTATATTCTTTTAGGGAATGTAAGTGGTATATGTATTCATTATGGAAAACTTAGGACTATGTATAAAAGCATAAAAAAAATCACCCACCTCTAAGACGGCTTAGAGGTTGAGAGTACATACTGCTCTTGCAGATGGTCCACGTTTGGTTCCCAGCACCCCTGGCAGATAGCTCACAGCTGCCTGTAACTCCTCCAGTGTCAAGGTATCTAACATTCTCTGCTGGTCTCCATGAGCACAGTGCTCACATGCAAAACCCATGTTTGCACACACATATATACATAATTAAAAATAAAAATTTTAAAATTACCTGTAATCCCAGTAGCTCAGAAGTCTGTTTACAGTTAGTTGTGTGTCCGTTAGTCCTTTTAAATCCCCATTGATTTCCTTATGAAGTCATGAGCATACAATACATTTCCCTGTAACTTTAGAACTGTGGCATTTCCAGGTCTTTGCAAGACATTTCATTCCATCAATAACTTTTCTATAGTGTAACCATAATGTAATCATTACTTGATTGGGAATTTCAATATTTTTGAGGTTGTAAGCAGTACTAAAATGTAGACGTCTTGGGATATAAATTTATTCTCTTAAGATAATTTCTTAGCAGTGAAGCCAGTTGTCAAAGGACATGAATATGATAATGGCAGAAGTTAGTTCTTGCCAAGTCGACTCCAGAAAGAGCTGTCTGTCTTCAGTAAGATGCATTTTGAAGAGGCCCTTGACTATGCCTCCCTTCCCAGGGCTGGCTGATGGTCAGACAGACTGAGAGCAAGTCCTTGGCGGTCCATCATGACCCAGGTCACCTTCCTGGAACACAAGGCCAGTGGTGGATGTTTGGCTCCAGGGACAATCCTACCGATGCTGTAGGAAAGTGAAGTGTTGCTGGAGTCTTGGGAACTGGCTCAGAGCCACAGGATTGCAGAACATATCCTGTTCTGAGACCTCCATGCCACTGTCAAGGTCAGGCCATTTTTTCCAAGTGGAGCAAGACACTCGCAAGAGGATTTGATATTGTACTGTCCTCTCTCCCCGCGGCCCTGGACCTCACTGGCAGATCCAGCCATCTCCTCCTCTGTGGAAGTTTGTGTTCATTGTGACTAAGGTTCTCATAGCAGTTCTTTCAGGAAAATTCCAGGATTTAATCTCTCTCTCTCTCTCTCTCTCTCTCTCTCTCTCTCTCTCTCTCTGCGTGTGTGCATGTGTGTGTGTGTGTGTGTGTGTGTGTGTGTGTGTGTGTGTGTGCGCGCACGCGCGCACATGTGAACATCAGAGGACAGGTTGCAGGAATTGGTTCTTCCTTCCTTGTGTGCTTCCCAGGTATTAAACTCAGGTCATCATGCTTGGCAGCAAGCATCTTCCCTGCTGAGCCATCTTGCCAGCCCAAATTCTAATATTCTAACTGGTAAAAACCCAAGGCCACATCCCTCCAGCTGCTTTGGTCCCTAACAGAGAAATCCAAAGCATAAACTCCTGTAAAAATTTTAAACTGATACATAACTGTACATACTTACAGGGTACAGCGTGGTAACTCAGTACACATGTGCGATGTGCAAGGCTCAGCCAGAGTGATTAGTGTTTCCACGCCCTGCTCACCGCTTCTTTGTAACGGCCTCTCCAAGCTCCTCTTCTAGCTCATCACAACATATGTAATAAAGGGCTGTGAAATAGTGTCACCCGGATGTGGTGCAGGACACAAGGACTAACCAACTGTAGGTTGGTTCCCTTCCCTCCTCACCTCCCTCCCCTCCTCCCTCCTCCCTCCCTTCCCTCCCCTCCCTCCTCCCCTCCCCTCCCTCCCTTCCCTCCCCTCCCTCCCTTCCCTCCCCTTCCTCCTCCCCTCCCCTCCCTCCCCCCTCCCTCCCTCCTCCCCTCCCTCCCTCCCTTCCCTCCCCTCCTCCCTTCCCTCCCTCCCTCCCCTCCCTCCCTCCCTTCCCTCCCCTCCCTCCTCCCCTCCCTCCCTTCCTCCCCTTCCTCCTCCCCTCCCCTCCTCCCTTCCCTCCCCCCCCCTTCCCTCCCTCCTCCTCCCTCCCCCCTCCCTCCCTCCCTCCACTCCCTCCTCCCCTCCCTCCTCCTCCCTCCCCTCCCTCCCTTCCCTCCCCTCCTCCTCCCTCCCTCCCTCCCTCCCTCCCCTCCCTCCTCCCTCCCTCCCTTCTCCCCTCCCTCCCTCCCTTCCCTCGTCCCCTTCCCCTCCCTCCTCCCCTCCCTCCTCCCCTCCATTCCCTCCCCTCCCCTCCCCTCCCCTCCTCCCCTCCATTCCCTCCTCCCCTCCTCCTCCCCTCCCTCCCTCCTCCCTCCCTCCTCCCTTCCCTCCCTCCTCCCCTTCCTCCTCCCCTCCCTCCTCCTCTCCCTCCCATCCCCTAGTCTCTAGAGAACACTGCTCTACTCTCTACCACATGAAATCCACTTTTAGCTCCTATGTAAGAGTGAGCTAAAGAACTTGTCTGTCAGAGCATGGCTTATTTCTCTTAATGTCCGTCCATGTTGCCACAAAGGACAGGATTTCATTCCCTTTAGTAGCTGAATACCATTCCATGCCTCGTTATTTGTTCACCTATCGCTGGACGCCTTGGCTGATTCATACCTTGGCTATTGTGGATAGAGCAGTAGTGAACACACGGTGCTCTGACACACTGGGCATCTCTCCTTTGGCTATCACTCAGGTGTGGGCTTGCTGAATGGTAGGGCCGTTCTATTTTTAACTTTTTGCGGACTCTCCACAGTGTTTTCCATAAAGGCTTCACTAATTTACATTTGGTAACAATGTATCTGAGTGTCCCAATCTTTCCCTCCTTAGTACTCACAGATTGAGTGTGGCCATCCCAGCTGGGGTGTGCTGGGTACCGAGCCCCAGTCACCTGTGGCTGCCCCCTGCCCTGCCAGCTGTCTGTCCACTCTGCTGTCTCTTTCTTTTTCCCTCTAGAAGTTGCTCAGTTTGTTATAGACCCGTTTGTCTATTTTTGCTTTGGTTATCTTGCTTTGTGGGTCTTATAAAAAAATATTTCCTTATATTGCTACACTGAAGTGCTTGCCAGCATTTTCTTCTAATAGTTTCTTGTCATTGGTTCGTTTTGAGATAGCATTTGCATACAGGATTCTAATCCATCTTCTGTACATCCTGGCGCCATTTTTGAAGAGACTGTTGTTTATGTAGTATATGTTTGGAGCATCTTTGTCAAACATCTGGCTATAGGTGTGTGGATTTGCTTCCAGGTTCCCCATTCTGTTTCACTGGTCTGTGTGCCATGCAGTTCAGGTTAGATAGCTTTATAGGTGTGCCACATTGTTAAAATGCCTCCAGCTTCGTGACTGACTTGGTGAGTGTTGGTCTGCCATGGTTTCTTTCCCCTGATCTGTGCCTCTCCCACCCCCTCTCCTTCTCCCCTGGCAACTGGTGGGCTGTGACAGATGTGTCTAGCTCCTTCACTCCCCTTAACAATATAACTCAGCTCACCAGCACAGGAGGCTCCAGAACCACATCTTCATGCTTGACAGGGGAAAGCAAGTTGGAATATCCCCAATAACTATCCTAGAACCCATAACAATTGCTCTCTTAAAGAGGGGGCAGTCTTGAGCTGGTTCCAATGCTGGTTCCTGGAAATGTTTTTCTTCCCTTCTCAAAAAGGCATCTGTAACCTAAGAATGTATAAAGAAGGTCTGATTCCACAAAAATTTTGAATGTGTGGTTTATTTCGTGCTATGAGTGCCAGACATAATGAGCACTGGCGGTTGCAGCAGAGAAAGATCCAGAAGTTTCCAAAGCACTGGGGTCTCTCAATGGGCACACAAAGGGCCCAGTACACACTGATTAGACCCTTTCTCACAAGGCTTTTTCAATTACGTGGTAAGCTTAATTATTTCATACTCAGGCGTGCATCCCTGGAGTTATAATGGAGCTATAACTGGTAGGCCTTGGCATGAAGTCCATTCAAAAGACCCATCGCAGAAGCTTTTGCCTATTCCTGTGGCAATATGCTTTCTCTGAAATAAAGCCCACACTCTAGAAAATAAGTGATAACACCCATCTGGCCTTCTACGGCCATGCTGCTGACGCAATAATGTTCTTGGCATCCATGGTTTCCAAGGACAGTGTCTCTGTGATGGGGAGGCCTCTGTCAGAGGCTAAAGCACATGGTAGGACTTCTGGGTCAACCGAAGACCAGCTCTGACGAGCCAGCTCCCAGTGGGACTGTCTTCTGTCCCTTTGTTCCTTCTGAAGTCACTGGAACCTGAGTGATTTCTGGCCTCCCTGAGCCAATAATTCCAGCTGAAGTTTAAGATACAAACTTTTTCTCTTGTGATTTGGAATATTCTAGAATTTTGAGGAACAGAAATTACCTCTGTTATTTCACAAGCCTTTTCTTGGAGCTAGATGAGAATATACATGTAAACCTGCTGAAAGTACTATCCCTACCACTCACACTTAAACATGGGGTCAAAGGTTAAATAAGGGCTGGGGAGTAGTTCACTTGGCAGAGTGCTTGTCTGGCATGCTTGAAGCCCTGAGTTCAGTCCCCAGCACCACAGAAACCAGGCATGCCTGTAATCATGGCTCTGGGGAGATGGGGCAGGAAGATCAGAAGTTCAGGGTCATCTTTGGCTTCATATCAAATTCAAGGCTAGACTTGGATACAGGACCTTGTACTCAAACACTAAAACATTAAATAAAGATGAAAAATCTGGAAGCCAAAGATCTCATAAAGATGTTTCCTAGTTGACTTCTGACAGTCTCTTCCCCTGACTTGCTCTTCTAAGGAAACAGGAGGAAGGAAGTTGTCCCATGTGGTATATAGTGATGCTGCTTCCACACACAAATGGACTTCAGTTAAGGAGAAACCTCAACAGCGTTCACAGTGTCCAGTTCATCTCCCTTCATCCGTCCCCTCCAACGCATGCCATGTGACTTTCAGGTGCCATCATTCATTTGCCTTTGCCTGAGGCTCTCCTCCGGCATGTGAGGGGTTACAGCCCCAGGTGAATCCCTCGGGGGATAATGGATGGAAATCAGTGTCTTGTTCCTGTATGACTTCTGACACACACTCCACGCTGGTGTGCTGATTCTCCATGTTTCTACTCCAGCTGCCCCCCCCCCCCACCTCTTTCTGCAACACTCCATCTTGGGCTGCCTCCATTTCCCACCCTACCACTTCCCTCTCATGCTAGATTATATTTGTGATGTAACTGATTTTTTTTAAGACAGAGTCTCACTATGTAGCTCTCGCTAGCTCAAACTCTCAGAGATCTGCCCGTCTCTGCCGCCCAAGTACTATGATTAAAAGTGTAGACCACTACACCAGGCCATAATTCTCATTTTCATAAAAGCAATAGAAATTGTCTTGTATGTTGGACCAGTATCAACAATGTTCTGCTTTATGACAGTGCATTTTGATTCATTAATAATGAGGCTGTGGCATATACTTGGACTTGCTTGCCTGTATAATGCCTTTGAATAAAAATATTTATTGGCATTAATGATATCTATACACTTGTAATTTTGTTTAGAAGTAAATTTATTGTATATTGCATCTTTATCCATGGGAGGGAGAAGCTGATTTCTCAGGTAGTTCCTGCTATGCACTGTGATGGAAGCGCTGAGGTCATCCCTCCTAATTCTGGTATCTTAACTACCCTGAAAAGTTCCCAGACAAGTGAAGGCAGACACAGCTCTTCCTAACCACATGGGGGAAACGCACAGTCCAAAGGCTTCTGGGAAGAAGAGGTGGCTTACTTGAGTACCTCTGTTCCACGTCTTTAGCCCATATCCCTCTTTCATCGTTGTTGGTGAACTGACAATAACGAACCTGTCATAATATGTCTGCTTGACAGGGGTCAGCTGGCTAGCCGTCTGAAGACTTAAAGACAGAGGCGAGCTTGTATGGTATATCAAGATTAACTTCAGAAATAATGAAGGTTCAAATGAGAGGAATGAAATCATGGACGTGCTAGAGGAAAATGAGGCTAGATGTGGTCACATGGAAATTATGAGGCAGCGAGTCATGCTTGAAGGGTACAGGGCAAAGGAACAGGAGCTGACCCTCCCAGCTCGTATAAAGACTCTTTAATTTGAGATAGCCCACACCAATATACACAGAAAATGGAGGAACATAGTTCCTTGAGATAGCCCGCACCTATATACACAGCAAATGGAAGAACATAGTTTCTTAAGACAGCCCACACCTATATTCACAGCAAATGGAGGAACTCCTCCTTTGTTTCCTTGGAAGGCAAATCAGGAAAAGGAATAAACATAAGACATCAAATTTTTGTACAGTAAGAAACACAATTAAATAAAGCACTGAGAAAAAAACACTTGTAAAATGCAACACAGAAAACATTCACATTTTTATATGTTGAGAGTTTTATATACCCATGCACAGGGCGCACAGCTCTGCCTTTGGAGGAAGAAGCAGGAGGGTCACAAATTCCAGGCCAACCTGGACTACAAAGAGTTCTATATAGTGAGTACCTGAAATGATAAAAATAAAAGTCTTTACACATAAACAAAAGAATAAAATGACCAAAGGACACAATCTTCACCAGCCAAGGATAACAAACCTGTAGATGGCCACTCGTCACCAGTTTGCTGTAACTGGACTAATGAGCCACAATGCCAGAGACCTTGACAGTCGGGCCACCATGCTGTGACTGCTGTGGAAACACTGTGACAAACAAAGTCTGATTAGGACCCACGAGGACTGGCCTCTTCCTGTGTACTTGGTGCAAAGTGATAAAACTGCATTGAAGAAGTCCAATTTTGGAAGAAACACAGGGTGCCAGGCAAGAACTAACTGATCCAGGAAGAGGCGGTCACCAAACCTTCAGTTTTTTTCTTCATCTCCATATTTCTCAGCTTCCCCAGCTTCTCCAGTTGAGCTGGTACAGTACTGTTCTTTCTGTGGATAATTGGCACATTGGCAGGTGAGTGGTCCTGTTAGCCATAAGTCATAGACCCATCAGGTGGTGGTCTATCATGAGTAAGCCTTGCCCTGGGCAGCCTGGTGCTCTGTGTATGGGAGAGGTCCAGAAATCTGTATTTTAATAAGTATGATTCTCATGCTGAGCAAATGTGGAGAGATATATTATTGGAGAAACATAGTTTCATTCAACAGAACTTCACATTTCATCCCATTTCAGACAGTGTTCCCTAGAAAATGATTCTGCAACTAGCGTCTAAATCCAATACTACCAGAGATTTTTGGACAAAAGCCCAGATTCCAGAAGCCCCAAACAAGTCTCTCAACACCATTTAAAGATGGGGAAGCAGAGAAAAGGAGATTATTCAATGAGACCACATTGGAAAAGTAGATAAAGGGGTCCAGTGACTCCCCTCAACCCCATTCCATCCATAGGGCATTGGCATACATTTTGGGTTAAACTGAAGAAGAAATAGGGCAGGCAAAGGTACACATAATCAAACAGTTCTGGTCTAGCTGTAGTCTCCTTGACTCTTGTCCCAGCTCCAGTTCGGCAAGGTGGTTCACAGGAGTCCTTATTACTTGAGGGACAAGATCTTCTCAGATGATAACGACTTCTGCTCCCAGGCATGGCCTTGCCCTCACCCTCATGGGTAATTGATTTCATTTGGGTGGGGGTGGAGACTCATGGGGTCTATCCTACAAAGCTGTGCTATTCCTGGAACCTAAGGTGATCACAAGTTTAGAACAACAGCTTCTCACCATGTCTTTAGCCTCAAAGCAGGGTAAGACAGCCCAGAAAGACACTCCTTGAGAAATTAGTGTGGACCTGTAGAGATGAGCAGGCATGCTGGTTTGAATATGAAATGTAATCATGGGTTTAAACATTCAGTTCCCAGATGGTGGCACTATTTGGGAAGGTTGTGGAACCTTTAGGAGGTGGAGCCTTGTTGGAGGAAGTGGCCATAGGGAGCAGGCCTTAAAGTTCTATAGCTCAATACTGTTTTCTGTATTTTCTAGGCTTCCTAACTGTGAATGCAAAGTGACCATGCAGCCTCTGGCTCCTGCTGGCATGCCTTCCCTACCATCATATGTTTTGGTTTGGATTTTTGAGACAGGGTTTCTCTGTGTAGCCCTGGCTGTCCTGAAACTTGCTCTGTAGACCAGGCTAGCCTCAAACTCACAGAGGTCTGCCTGCTTCTGCTTCTCGAGTGCTAGGATTAAAGGCATGCACCACCATGCCCAGCTGAAAATGTGTTTTTTTTAACTGTAAGTCAGAATAAAGCTTTCTTCTATGTTGTTACAAGAGAAGTGACTGATACGGTTGGCAACCCAAAGTAAAAGAGAAGCTTACAGAGTGAAGGGATGGACGTCAGGCTTTTCATTTGGGCCAGACCAAGTGGGGGAGGTTCTGCTTCTCAGCAAAATCATCTCCTCAGCAGAAATGCCTGCTTCACTCACACAGAATCAGCACAGGGATGTAATGTGGCTTTCCCTCAGAATGCCAGGCAGCACAGACCGTGAGCTGCTACAGCCAGGGGACATCTCTTGGTGTTACAAGGGGAAGGTTAGGGAATCGGTGGTACTTGCCAATGTCAGAAGCCATTTTTTGCTTCCATTGAAAACAGGAAGTAACTCTTAACCATCTCAACAGACTGAGAAAGTGCCTGAGCTAGTTGTGTGAGACACAAGAGTAAAGGTCACAGAGAATGAGCATTTCAGGCAGATGGGAGAGAATGAGCAGATGCAGAGGGAAGAGAGAATGTGGCCTAGGGGAATAAAAAAGAATGCTGTAAACATGGCAGAAAGCTTGACAACGAGGGAGCAGTGTGGGTGAAGAGATGGTTCTGGGGGTCTGGACAAGTCCTTGGAGAATATGGCCACCCCTTGACATCTGCCACAAAGGCTTAGTTAGAAAGAGGCAGTTGGTGCCTTGGGAAAGAGCGAAGTCATTGAGTTCATGGAGCCAGGGATCAGGTAACAACACATGGAAGCAGGTAAACGGGAGGAAGCAGGTAAAGGGAGGCGAGTGAGTCAACAGACCGTGCTAATCGCTCTTCAAGAAATGTGGTTATAATGAGAAGGAAGAGCTTCGAGCACTTAGGATAAAGGCAGATCATTTTTTTCTCTAAGAAGGCTGAACAGGGTTTGTCTGTTGGGGAAGAGTTGGCTTATAGAGCAAAGTAAACAAATGAAAGGTAGAGGAAGGAGCCCAGGTAGGTGATGGAGTGGGGATGAACTCAGGACCCAGGGAGGAGGTGCCCTTGAAAATGCTGGAGGAGAGATGAGGGAAGAGAGGAGGGCCCTGCCCAAGAGTAGAGAAGCTAGGGAGTTGCTGTTTCTAGTGAGCTATAAGTGATGGTCCTCTGGGGAGGAGACAGGAGGAGAGAGGGGAACTGCTGGTGTGCATGATGGGTAGCATGAACATCATAATAAACACTTGGGCGGAGAAAAAGAAAAAAGCTTGAGAATTTTAAAATGTTTATTTTTATTTTCCATTTTATAAAAGGTGCCAAGAATCCAGTTCTCCATTGTATAGCTTGCAGTCTGAGTGGCTCACCTCATCCAGTGGCCTCGGATTGCACAGTATAGATGAAGCCACCAAAAGCTGTCTTCAGTACAGATGTCCATTTCCAACCCAGAGGTCTGGTCTTGGGTGGACTAGGAACTCATAATTACTAAGACATTCCAGCTAGTCCAGATGTACAGCTAGGATGGCCACATTCAGGGAAGGGTCCTTATCTAGTCACCCAGTAAGGAACACTTGGACATTTATCAGAGATGACCATTGAAACTAATTTTTAAAAAAGTCTTTGAAGCTGGGTGGTGGTGGTGCACGCCTTTCATCCCAGCACTGCGGAGGTGGGATGGGGGGAGGCAGGCGGATCTTTGTGAGCTCCAGGCCAACCTGGGCTACAGAGTGAGTTCCAGGAAAGCACAAAGCTACACAGAGAAACCCTGTCTCAACCCCCCCCCCCACAAAAGTCTTTGAAATAAATGGACCTTTAACTATAGTAAATTAATGTAGCTTTCTTTTTTAAGATTTGTTTACAATGTATAGGTGTGTGTGTGTGTGTGTGTGTAGAATATGCACATGACTGCAGGTCCCGAAGAGGTCAAATCTCCTGAAGCTGGAGTTACAGTCACTTATGAGTGGCTAGCTATGGGTTCTGAGAACTGGGCTTAGGTCCCCTGTAGGAGCATTAAATACTCCCCATGCTAAGCCATCTCTCCAGCCCCAGTAGCTTTTATTTTAAAGTGTCCTTTTCCAAGCTACATGATATACATGTATGAAAATATCATAATGAAATATAATACAATGAATATATGCAAATAAATTTAAATTCAATCACATTTTAAAAACATAAAGTATCCTTTTCCATAAAACGGTTTGATTTTTTTGTAAAGGCCAGCCTCTTTTAGCTACTGTTTTAGGTCACTGGGGAGATGCAGGCTGGAAGATCACCCTGATAGCCACCATGAGGTGTCTTGCTTAGCTAGGCAGCTTCCCCCGAGTGATGGCAGGTCCTTCCACCTGACTGTCACGCATATCACTGTTTACAGCAGAGTCGTCCAGGAAAGGTCTGAAGGGTTATCATGACTAAGCCGTTGCCCTGGCTCCCATGTACTTTAACGCACTCATACTGAAAACACAAAGTGAGGGCGTGTGTCCAAAAGATGTGACCTTCAAAGTTACTTTTGAAATGTGGGAGGTGGAAGAACACTCAGAAGTCTCAGACAAGGATACCATCTAGGACCTCCATAGCCCTCTGAATCCAATTAGCTGCTTTCAACCTTGGCAGTCGCCTCACTGGTGGTTGCTTAGAACAGAATGTGGTTGAAGTGAGAAAAATAATTCTTGACGCTTTCTTCAGGCTCCCAGTTTGCACCACACTCCTCTTTCTGCCTCTGATCCTCTTTCAGGCTGACTCTTTCCTGGGTTCGGTACAAGGCAGTGGTTTTTAACCTGGAGGTCACAACCCCAGGGCCCATCAGAAGACAGAGATACTCACATTACCATTCATAACAGTAGCAAAGTTACAGATACGAAGTAGCAATGAAAATAATTTTATGGTTGAAGGTTCACAACATGATGGCCTGTATTAAAGTGTCTTAGCATTAGGAAGGTTGAGAACTCGTCCCCTACCCGCCCAGATCCTGATTAAACCTGAAGCCCAGTAAGCATTTGCAAGTTACTAGCCTCGAGTACACATTAAAACGCTGGACTTTCACCTGGCGCTCCTGGGAAGCCTGTGGCGGAGAACTCCTGGGCACTGCCACCTGGCATCCCTAAGGGCTGCTGTGGTGGCAGCAGAATGAGCAGGTGGAAGGGGAAGAAGAGCGGGCACGGAGAAAGCCCACTTACAGGTTCCCCTGATGCCCTCTCCGCCATAAGAGGAAACACTCACCCAACATCATTAAGCCACGCCCTACTTCTTCCTGTCTTGATTTCACACACAGTGAAAATCCTTGATTTCACACATAGGTCTAGGCCACACAAGCCTAGCAAAGGGGTGTGATTTGTGTTTCTCTCACTGAACCCACCTTTCTGCCGGCGATTTGCTTCAGGAGGTAAGTCTGTTGTGAGGGCCCAGGGAGCAACAGGTGCAGACAGGGTCGGACAAGGGTGATAGGCCATGGTGATCTGCCTCGATGGGCTGTGTGCAGGGCTCTTCTCCTGTCAGATGCAGCATTGTTGCTCCTTGTTTGCTCCTGCTGTTGGCAGTCATTGTGGTTTTGAGTTATTGCTACTGTCAGAATCACTGAAGTGGGTCTTTTTGGGTTTCATTCCTGAGGGAATCAAATGCAGGAGTTGGAGGTCTGGGCTTCTGTTCAGGAAAGGTGAGCTTGATGTCTGGCCTGGTTTCCCATGAACCACCTTGGATGGTTTTCTTTCGAAAGTAAATAAAGTTGAAAACCAGTGACACATATGTTCTAAGTTCACTTCTAGCTCTAGGATATAAAGGACAGAGAACTCAAAACTGAGACTAAACTAGCCTATACGGTTGGAGTCGTCAGGGAATTGTCCAGTCTTTACTTACCTCTTGCATAGAGGTGTATTTGCAAGAATGTACCCTGTGTTCTCTACACCAAGGGAACCACAGTAGGCCTGTGGAAGGTGTAGGCAGGGGCTGGAGCCTTGAACTAGTCAGAAGTGCGTCTGGCTGTGGGTGCCAGCAGCCCTGCCTTGAGATGGAGAAGTTTGCCAAACCCAGGTCCTCTGACTTCACTGCAGATGTTCTCTACACACCATGCTGAAGGCGGAAGACAGAAGTGGTGTGGAAACCGAGAAAAGCTGGGCATTTTGTTTTGGTTGGTGCTCGCGTGAAGGGAAGCTCTAGGGACCAAATTTAGACAGAGCTTGGCCTGGTTGTTGTTGTTTCTTGTTTTGTTCCATTTGTTTTTTCAATGTGTTTACCCAGAGGAATTAGGAATGCCAGCAGATACAATAACCCCTTTTAAAAAATTTGCAATTTAAGTGGTACTCAGTTACTAAAACAATTATTTCCTGTGTCAGAGACACGGGACCGTGAAAAGCTGCCTGCCTGTATGTAAGTATTGTGCACTGTGCACCAAGAGCCTGGTTTAAATGATAATTTATTTACAACAACTGTACTGTTGGTACAGAGTCTGTGGTTACCAAAAGATACATCACTATGTGAAGGGAGGAAGCTGTACATTTTTAAAGATTGGCTTTGTGTGTGTGTGTGTGTGTGTGTGTGTGTGTGTGTGTGTGTGAGAGAGAGAGAGAGAGAGAGAGAGAGAGAGAGAGAGAGAGAGAGAGAGAGAGAGAAAGAAATGCCCATGTGCCACACAACTGTAATCTTGGTGGGTGGGGTTGAGACCAAGAGGATCGTCCTGTAGGCTGACTGGACAGCCAGTCTAGCCAAATTGACAAGTTCTGGGCTCAGTGAAAAGTGAGAGTGTAGAGGAAGATACTTGATCTTCTGACACATGCATACCTGCACTTGCACACCTGGACATCCACACCTTCACATGCACACCTTCGCATACACACCTGCACTTTCACACATGCACACCCACACTTGCACAGCTGCACATGCATGCACACCGCACACACATTGCGTGTGCAAAGGAGTTATATAGAGGGGATTTGACTGCTTTAGAACTTGGAAAAAACGCTGATAGAACTTACTTACTGACTACCATCATCTTCATCTTCTTCCTCCTTACTTATTTTATTTTTCTCCTCATTGTCTTTCTCCTTTCTCAGCCTGGGCAGCTCTCCTCCTTGCTGCCCTGAGCTTTCCTTCAGCTCCAAAATAGCCTTCGTGTGTATTTCTGCACCTCAGTCACTTGCTTTCTTCCCTAAGGCCACTCTTCACCCACACATCTTTCCTGGGTTCTTTGCAGCCTCCCTGATGGAGAGGCTCAGATGGTCACGCTAGTAATTGGGGGCAATACACAGAACAAGGAGCTGAAGCAGGCCTCCTGGGCAGATCTGGATCCTTGGACTTCTTTTTGGTTCCCTGTAGGAAAGAGACGAGTTTTCCTCTGTTTTGTAAAGGGTCTTGTCTGCCTTTGTCACATCTTCAGATATTGGTTTTCTTCAGCGCACCGACCTTTACTTCTCTGAGTCCTTGGGCAGCTCTGAGATTCCTGCTGTTATATCTCCATTTGTAGTCCTCGCTTCAAGTCTGCACAAAGAATGCTGGGAAGCGATTTTGTGACGGGTTTCACAGGAGCTCCTGTGTTTGTGATGGCTTGTACACAGTGAAGCACAGAATTGCCCAATGCTCACCAGGCTCTGCCATGCCCCAGCTCTGTCTCTGTGGAATACGGCATGCAGTCCTGAACTCAAAAGAGCATCTTCCTGGGTCTGAACCTCCCTGGCTGCTGACCTTGGCTCAGAGGAGCTGGGTTTGCTAGTGATGGGTATTTAAAGTGCTGTTACTATGCTGTTAATCACTATATCAGTCTCTGAGCTAACATCCCTTTGGTCAGATGACAATGCAGAGTAATTGCACACTGGATAAAGTCCTCAAGTGAAAGGGAGGTAAATTGATGACAGAGGAGATTAGTTGCAGTCTGCAACAGCTATTCTCTGGTTTTGGACTCCAACTGGATATCTCTGCATATTTCACTTATTAGTATTTTCATTTAAGCTCTTACAGACGGTGAGAGACCTCACGTAAGAGCAAACCCTGGCTACATAGCAGGCATTGCTTGTTCTATTCCCTGCCATTACATTGTTCTATGTAAGTTGCTTCCTCACTGTGTCTTGGGCATAATAAATATTCATTGAAGGAAAGAAAGAAAGTGCACATGGGAGAGGAACTCAAATGCTAAGATTTCCAAACCTAACTCTTCCTATGCCACTCCTAAAGGCTAATGGGAAATTGATCCATTTATCACAGAGAAAGCAGAGTTACTCATCCATTTGGTGAAAGGTATGGAAACAACTTACTCTCTAGGGTCCCCAGGCTAAATGGATTCAGCACAATCTATGGTCTCATAAGAATGACTGTCACATCTATGCCCAGTGCTTCTGTGGGTATTTACAATAATAAAAGAGAAAAAGAAACTTCTGGCTACAGAGGCGACCACTTTGCGGTCAGGAGAGGCAGCTGTTGAAACAGCGTGCATGCCCTCATCATTCAGTGCCATAGGATCCTGCCCTTCAAACTTACGTCTCTGGGTGCTCATGGGCCTCTGCCACTTACAATGAACACGTGTGCCATACATTGAACAATTAGTAGTTGCCAACACTATTGACCCCCTGCCTGTGCATCTCATTCATACCAAACAATCACTTTGAGAGCCAGGGGAAGAAACTGAGACTCAGAATCCACCCCCAGAGCTACATGGCCAATCCTTATATGACTGTCACTCACACTGGATCAGCCAGGGGTGTCTAATTCTATAACATGTAGGTCTTACTACACATGAAGGAACTACCCTTCTCAGAGACACCAAGTGCTAGGAGACCAGCTAAGATCACTTGGGAACACCTTTAAGGGTGTGAGCTACACTCCTAGCCAACTCTAGGTCACTTCACTATTCACCCCAGGTTGAGGACCAACCAACCAGGAGCAGCCCTGCTGCTCTAGTCTGCTGAGGTTGCTCAAGCTAGCCCATCCTAAGCTGCCTCTACTCCTCCCTCTCCATGGAAAGCACAGGAAGGCCCTTGTGGTGTGCTCCCTCCTTTTGGAATCTGAGTTCTAACAAGGTGCTTTTCCAGTCATGGACTTCCTCAACAGACCTGAATACCAAAGCCTACATTTGGTTTTGTGTTTGCATGAGCACATATATAATTGTGAATATTTGTATGCATGAACATGTGTGCATGTGACAGGGTCTTTGACTTGCCTGGAGCTTACTGAGTTGGCTAGGCTGTTGATTACAAGTGTGTTTCACTGTGCCCAGCTTTTAAATATTTTTACAGGTTCTGGTAGTCAAACTCAGGTCCCCATGCTCATCACTCACTTTATAGCCAACCCATCTTCTCAGCCCAAACCCTCCTGTGTTTTAATATGTACACCCAAGCTCATCCTGGAACTAACTTAAAAAAAAAAAAAAAAAAAAAAAAAAACAGGATCAGAGGCTGGGGAGATGGCTCAGTGGTTAAGATCACACACTGCTCTTCCAGAGGACCTGAGTTTAATTCCCATCACCCACATGGGGTACTCTGAAATTTGGGGGGGGGCATCCAACACCTCTGGCCTGTGCAGACACCTGTACTCATGTGCACAAATAATAAAAATAATAAAAATTAAAAATTAAAAAACAGGTTAGACCATTGAGGGAAATCTTCAGACGTTTATTATTGGTGTTAGTAGTCTCAAGACAAGACTTCAAAAACCCATGTTAGTGTCCCATCACTATAACAGATACCTGAGATACCAGTTTAGAAAGAGAAAAAGTTTAGGTTGGCCTAGTTTTAGAAGTGTAAACCCATGATGAGCAAGCCCTATTTCTTTGGGCCTGTGGCGAGATAACATGGTATATCCTCGTAGTAAAGGCATGCGGTAGTGTGGAATCCTTCTCCTCTTGGTGACCAGGGAGAGAACAGAAAAGTGACTAGGCTTCTGAAATGCCCTTCAGGGGTGTGCCACAGCAACCTAAGGAGCTTCTTTCTCAAGGCCTGACATTTCCCATGAATGAGGACCAGGCTTTTAACATGTTAGCCTTTGGGAGAAACTCGGGTCCTAACCACAGTGGAACCCAATGATGAAGAGGGCCAGTAACATACCCCACAAATGCTGTCCAGGGGCCAGATAGTGACCACTCCTCATTTACCACTTAGCTATGATGGCGAGGAAGGAGACCATCAGAATGTTAATTTACATAGGCAGAGGCAGGCAGATCTCTGACTTTGAGGCCACCCCTTGTCTACAGAGTGAGTTCCAGGACAGCCAGGGCTACACAGAGAAACCCTGTCTTAAAAAAACAAACAAACAAACAGACAAAAATGAAGAAGAAGGAGGAGGAGGAGGAGGAGGAGGAGGAGGAGGAGGAAGAGGAGGAGGAGGAAATAGTGTTTGGAAAAGGTGAAAAGAAAAGGTGCTTTGGAAAGGTGAACACCTGCCTGCTGCACAGGAAGTCCCACCCCCTCTCGCTGTTGGCATGTACTTTTCATTTAGAGTGTTTTCTAGCTCCTAGATGGAATCAGCTTAGAATTATTTTATTGTTTAAGAATTTCATTCATATACAATGTATTTTGATCATATTCACCCCCTTTCCACATGCAGCTCCTCCTGGACTTCTCTTCCTTCCATGTCTCCTTCCCAATTTCATATCCTTTATTTTATAACTTGAGTCAATTTGCACTGACCTTACTCTCCACGAGAGGCCAGACCCTGAAGAAAACCTCCCTCCCTCTCCCAGCAGCCTTCATCTGCCAGGAGCTCCTCAGCCAGGGTGGCTTTAAGCTCCCACCCCCACCCCTGGAGCTGGAAGGTTGACAGCTTGATCCTGTGCAGGAAACCACAGTTGGGAGTTCCAGGGTATAACAGCCCTGTCATGTCCAGAAGACACTGTTTCACAGCAGTCCTCCCTATTCTCTGGGTCTCACAGTCTCTCCTTCCATCTGAGCCTGGGACACAGGGTGATACTGATACCCACCACTGATGCTCTGCTCTTTGGCCAATTGTGTTAACTGCATTAACTGTCATCCACTCCAGACATTTCTCTGATGGTGCTGAGAGCTTCACTGCAGTATTTATAAGGCAGTTTGATACCATATCCACTTAACAAAATAAGAGAAATGGGTTCCCCCTGGACCCATGACCATCCCAGTCATAGGTTCTTGGCCAGGTTTCCATTAACAGTCACAAGTTCCCTCCTGCAACATAGCCCCTAAATCTAACCAGAAACTGGTTGGTTACACCATAACACTCATGCCACTATTATACTCGTAGGTATATCTTGCCAGCTGTACTGGATAGTTTTATCCCAATTTGACACAAGTTAGAGTTACTGGAGAGGAGGGAGCCAAAATTGAGAAAATGCCTCAATAAGCTCTGGCTATAGGCAGGCCTGGAAGGTATTTTCTTAATTAATGATTGATGTGAAAAGGCCCAGTTCATTATGGGTGGGGCCACCCCTGGGCTGGTGGTTCTGGGTTCTATAAGGAAGCAGGCTGAGCAAGCCATAGAGAACAAGCCAATAAGCAGCATCCTTCCATGGTTCTGCATCAGCTCCTACCTCAGGTTCCTGCCTGCCTGAGTTCCTATCTGACTTCCTTTGATGATGAACTGTGATTCGGAAGGGTAAGCTGTTGATGTTGTTGATATGTAACCCCCCTTACTACCCCTCATGAGTAACCTATATAGTACCTTCCAGTACTATAAAAGCTAGCCAGCAGGAAGGAAACTTCCAGCTTGATTTCTCTGTGTCCTGTGACCAAAGTCTGTGGTGTCTTCAGCAATTAAGCATTCCCAGTGGATGGAATCTTTTAAGTCAGGAGTAAAGTTCACCTTGACGTAAACAGCTGGCTAATTGAGCATGCTTATAACAGATAATTATGCCAAAGACTTCATTTGGAGATAGTAATTAATTACCAAAATAACTTTATTCCGCTTGTTACCTCACTGTTCCAGGCTGACACATGGTGCCATGCATTTCCTGAAGGGTTTCCCCAACATCTTGTTTGTGAGAAGCAGCTAATAAGAGTGAGCTCAGTGCTTTAGCTCTGAGCCTACGGCTCTAATCCCTTCTTGTGTGAAGTGACTTTGGAACACAGCAGAAAAGCTAGTGTGAAAATACCACCTAAGCTCCTCATTTTATGTCAGACACACTTTTCAAAGGAAGCTTAGTCACCCCAGTATATCGCCAGCTTTCAATGATCTGAGTCACAGTAAAGTTTAGCTGTCCATGTTGAGCCCAGTGTGTCTAAGTAAAATTGGTGGGGGGTCTGTGAGGCCTATAGAGTGAGATAGTCTACCAAAGGGCACACCTAGTCCTAATTGTACCTGTACAAGTCTTCCAATAGAGGATCGAGTTTAGCAGGTGTACTATTTAACTTTTATCACCACAAAGAAATACTCAACACTAGCTACTTAAAAGAGGTTTTCTTGGTATATAGTTCTGGAAGTTCAAGTTCAAGATTGGGTTTGAGGCTCTGACTACATGGCAGTGGTGAGGGGCCATTGTCAGAGGACACATTCATACCTCAAGTCAGAATAAAAGATGGCAACTGAGTAGAGCTCCATAGTCTATTGCAGGAACATACCCCCACTGACTTAAGGAGCTCCCATAATGCACCACATTCTAAAGGTAGCTCTGCCTGGAGCTACCCTTTCAACCTTTGGAGAATACTCATACAACCAGAAGCATCTGGCCAGTGAAGTTGGGCGTGTTGCTCCACTTACCGTCAAACTACCCTTTGTTCAGAATGAGGTGGTAACTAGTTCTGTGAGTAGAGTGCCTAGGCTGTACCAGAACTCCCTACTCTCCACATGGATTTTCTCACTGGCTGAAGCCCAGACTCACGCATATCCAACTCCCCGCTTTGTGTCCCCATGTCTCTCCCCACACAGACAGCTTCAGCAGGATTATTCACTCAGCACTCCTCTCCAGAACGCCCTAATTTCAGTACGAAGCTTGGTCACGTAAGGTGCCCCTCAAGACATGCTCCGCCAGCCAGTCGTCAGCTCTGCCTCGTGTATGTGTCACCTCTGCCCTTGCATTAGCGTCTTAGCCCCTCTCAGGCCATCCTCTTCCAAGGGCTATTGGCAAGGCCTCCTCACTGGGCTGCTGGCTCAATTCCAGCTCTCTTGGAGGGAGGCTTTTTTTCTTCTTTTTCTTTTCTTTCTTTTTCTTTTTCTTTTCTCAGACAGATCATGTCTGTCAAGAAGATTCTTTAGTAAGAGACAAATTGTTCAAGACACATATTACAGTGAATTTGTCTTTGTCATTTGTTTAATCAGAAGTGAAAGAGAAAGTCTTGATACTTTGTTGGGGAAGAAAATCAGCTCACCCAGAGATTACACAGGAGACGTTGGACAGTTTTTGTGCCAGCCAGTGCTACTTTGGGTTGAAACTTTGAGTGGTGGTGTCCTTTGAAGTCAATGTATCCTTTAGAAGCTTCGGTTGTTACTTCTTTTGTTGAGCATTGCTAGAGACCCAACTCGGGCCTCTTGCTTGCTAGGTAAAGACTCTTCCACTGAGGTACAGCCCCAGACCCTTATCTTCACCTTTTAGTTTGAGACAGAGTCTCCCCTAGTTGCCTAGGTTGTCCTTGATTTGACATAAAGCCAAGGCAGGTTTTGACTTAACGTTTTTTCTGGCCTTGACATCCTCAATAGCGTTGACCTTAATTTAAGATTTTACAAACTAGACAGGACACCTTCTTAATCTGGGCCAATGAGGCTGTCACCTTGGTGTGGTTAGGAGTGACATCATCTGGTGTGATTAGGAGTGACATCACCTGGTGTGGGTTAGGAGTGACATCACCTGGTGTGGTTAGGAGTGACATCACCTGGTGTGGTTAGGAGTGACATCACCTGGTGTGGTTAGGAGTGACATCACCTGGTGTGGATAGGAGTGACATCATCTGGTGTGAATTGGAGTGACATCACCTGGTGTGGTTAGGAGTGACATCACCTGGTGTGATTAGGAGTGACTTCACCTGGTGTGGATAGGAGTGACATCACCTGGTGTGGATAGGAGTGACATCATCTGGTGTGAATTGGAGTGACATCACCTGGTGTGGTTAGGAGTGACATCACCTGGTGTGATTAGGAGTGACTTCACCTGGTGTGGATAGGAGTGACATCACCTGGTGTGGATAGGAGTGACATCATCTGGTGTGAATTGGAGTGACATCACCTGGTGTGGTTAGGAGTGACATCCTCTGGTGTGGGTTAGGAGTGACTTCACCTGGTGTGGTTAGGAGTGACATCACCTCGTGTTAGGAATCCTGTTGTTATTATGTACAGTGGGGGTGCATTAGGAGGTGATAATATAAGTGTATACACTGGTGTCCCGGGAGTAGCTACACAGAGCTTTCTCTCCCAGGGCCTTATCTCTTGAGAAGTGTTTTATCCAGACTGTCACACAGGGTCAAGGTGGTCTATGGTCCACTGGACTGAGTTTGTTTCTTCACTCCTCGTATGGTTTCTTGACAACTCAGGCATGGAAATGCTTGTCATAAGGCCATAACTTTATGCAGTATGATGATGCCAGCTATATGTCAGCAGTCCCTGAGTGAACCTGACTTCAGGTTAACCCACCAAGTACCAGGCCAGGATGTTTGCCACACTACATCAACACCCTCAGACCGCCTAGGGGACAGGCGACATGAAGAGATTTTAGTCATTCATCTGATGTCTGTAAACTTCAGTTGAGTCAGGGTTTAGACAGAATTGGCTTCAGGTTTCTGAGAAGTAACCTAGGCAACGGTGATCACAAGACACACGTCAGGGTTATCTAAGTGGGAGGCTAATGGTGTATTGCTCAGCTGCATGACCTTCAACATGAGTGATTTTTGAGTTAACAGAGAGCAGAGGAAGTGAGTTTGCTTTCATGCTTCCCTCCTCCCAGCAACATTTCCCATTGTCTTTTTCATTCATGCATCCATCTCCTAACCTACTAGTTCTAGCTTGATTTAGGCTTAAGCCCCCACCCCATCCCCATGTTTGTAAACTTTCTGGTCTTAAGGCCCAGTCTGATGTTTTATGACAACACTGTGGGAAGCATGCTTTTACTGTGTACAAAATCGAGGCCTGGAGTTTGTTGCCTTGTCTTCCAGGATGGCCCTGCCTGTCTCACTAGATGACTGAGGCCTGGGTCTCTGGCTCCCTCAGACTTTGAGTAGCTGTCCAATAGCCTGATGAAAATCATAGGTCTTGCAGTCCTCCTACTCCACAGAAGTGTGTAGTTTACAGGGATCTGCAGCCACATGTCTCTCTTTTGCTTAAGATTTTTGTGAAGCTTCTCTTACAATGAAGTGCCTTATCCTTACACCAAGGCCCCAGGGCAGTGCCCTCTCCATTCTAAAGTCACCCTGTACTACTCCCCACCCTTGAGGCTCCCTGCCTTCCTTCTCCTCACCACCTAACTCTTACAGAATGGCCCTCACCTCTACCTTCTACCTCTGTGCTTTTACCTAGCCAATTTCGTGGCTGACCCTTCAGGTTTCAAATGTCAGTTTGAAGTATCAGCATCAGCTAAAGATGTGTTCAGCTGAGTGACAAAAACCCAGGCTAGCTATAGCATTAGGGAAAGAAAAGTTGGTTTTTCTTGAGACATTTTTTTACATGCCTTACTTCAGTTAGTATTTTTTAAAAACTAACATTTGAAATTTTTATTTTGTATGGTAAGGACAAGAGGGAGTGGGGAGTGTCACAGTGCAAATGTCTGTCTGTCTGTCTGTCTGTCTGTCTGTCTGTCTACCATGTGGGGTTCCAGACATCGGACTCAGGTCATCAAGTTTGGCAGCAAGTGCTCTACCTACTGAACCATCCAGCCAGGCTTACGTGCACATCTTGACAGGTAGTCTTTTGACTTTGCACCAGCTTCCTAATGACGTCATTGAGGACGCAGCTCTTCAGAGCTTTCTGCTTTATTACATGTTGTTTATCCTTAGTTTTGCTCTTGGCCTAAAAAAGATGAGTCATTCATTTTGTTTGAGGCAAGGAGAATGGGCAAAGGACAAGAGCCTTTTTCCCACTAAGTAAGGTCTGAAGTCTCCCTGCTCACCAGCAGACTGACCTCAATTCTCGCTGGATCCCATGTTTGCTCTAAGCCACTTATTCACCAAGGGGAATTGGATTCTGTATTTGATCTTCCATCCATCCATCCATCTATCTATCCATCTAACCTCTCTCCCTCCCTCCCTCCATCCACCATCATCCATCCATCATCCATCCATCATCATCCATCCATCATCCATCCATCATCCATCCATCATCCATCCATCATCATCCATCCATCCATCCATCATCCATCCATCATCATCCATCCATCCATCCATCCATCCATCATCCATCCATCATCCATCCATCATCCATCCATCATCATCCATCCATCATCCATCCATCATCCATCCATCATCCATCCATCCATCCATCCATCCATCCATCCATCCATCATCCATGCATCCATCCATCCATCCATCGTTCTCCTCTTCCTTCCTCCCCTTCCTTCCTCTCTTCTCTGTCTCTCCTCTCCCTTTCCTCTCCTTGCTGTAAGAAGAAGCAGCTTACAGGAGAGTTTACATTGGTCTTTGGGTCGCTGTTTGAAAGACTAAAGTCAATCATGGCATGGCCTGAATGGTTGCCAGTCATCCTGCGAATGGGACACATGAGGCAGCTGCTTGCTCACAACTGGGTATAAGAAGATAGTGCTGGCACTCTGCTGCCTTTTCCTAGTCCCTTTCTATTCACTCTTGGATCCTGGCCCAGGGTTGGGGTGGTGCCATCCTCACTCAGGGTGACTCTCCCTCCATAGTTAAGTTTCCTCCTTCACAGGCTCATTCAAGGGCATGTCTCATTTGGCCTAGGCATGTCTTAATCCAGTCAAGAGGACAGTGGAAATTAGCCATTCAGACCAGTCACAGTTCCCCCTGGGGCGTGCTATGGTCTATCTCATCATGGCCATGTGCATCCTGAACACACAAGCTCTGTTTGGAAGGAATGGGACTGAGAGTAGAGGAGACTGACCATCTTTGAAGTCTTCATAGTAAGTGGGGTTGGAGTTGAACTACAGTGTCTAACCTCTATGCCCCAGTGGGACCTACATCAAGACCTACATCTTTCCATGGATATAAGTAACCAGTGCCTTCCTACTTTACATCATCTTCACTACCTGCTTTTCAGTGTAGGAACTAGGGAAGAGTCCATGCCATCTCGTCTTGCTTTGTGTGGATTCCATGCAGGACTTTTGATGTCTCAGCCACACCAGAGCCTGCCCGCCTGCCACAACTGCCTATGGCACAGGCCGGTTGCCTTTCAGAAGACCCCTGTCAATGAACCAGGTGGGTGGGAGCTGATGGAAATTCTCTGGCCTCTGGGCTTCAGGGGCAATGCTAGTGTTCTCCAGTGGAATGGGCTAGAGAGCTCGTTCAGTAATTAAGAGCATATGCTTCTCTTCTAAAACACTCAAGTTCGATTCCCAGCACCCACTTTGGGAATGCAAAACTGCTCATAACTTTAGCACCAACTAGTGAGCTTGTGACTTTAACACCAACCTGCATTCATGTGCATTTTCCCACACACAGACATATACCCATAATTTAAGATAATAAAAATAAATCTTTGGGTTGGGGATTTAGCTCAGTGTAGAGTGCTTGCCTAGCAAGCACAAGGCCCTGGGTTCAATTCTCAGCTCCAAAAATAAAATAAAATAAACATCTTTATAAGAAGAACTCTAGTGGAAGACTCCCTCCATACTGATTTCCCAGTGCCTCTTATTTTAGGCTGAGTAATGACTCACCCCACAAAGATGTCCACACCCTAATCCTTGTGAATATGGACTTTCATCATGGCAAAGGAGATTTTACAGACTAAATTAGCATCTTAAATTGGGGAACACATCCTGGGCATCCAGATGGGTCCAATCTTTTTGTTTAGGCCTTTAAATAGAGGATTTTTTTCTGTCCATGAACAAAAAGAGCCACAGTGACAGAGAGGGGGATAGATGTGATGTTTGTTGGCTTTGAAGAGGAAAGGAGGGGCCAAGAGCCAAGGAATGTCAGTAGATTTTCCACCTGGAGAAAGGCTAGCAAGAGTTGTGTCCTAGAGCCTGGTGAGGACTTGACTCAGCCCAGTAGACCTGTGCTTGGTTCTGGGTGACAGTATGAGAGAGGGTGACCGTGCTATGCCCCCTGGTCCTTGTGCAGTTACTACAGCAGCAAGTAATCCCTAACAGCCAGTACTAATAAGTGCCTCAGCAGGGCGCCCTTTGCCTCCCACATTCTCTCCTCTACCTCCTAATGCCTCCCTTGTGGACTCAGCCCCATCCCTTTGAACAAGAGTTTGTGTGTTCAGGAAGCACATGGCCACAAGGGCACCATTTTCAGGGACTCATAGGATGCTAAACCCAGGTCACAGACAGTTTTTTTTTTTTTTTTTTTTTTTTAAACTGAGCTGAGGACCGAACCCAGGGCCCTGCACTTGCTAGGCAAGCACTCTACCACTGAGCTAAATCCCCAACCCCTCATAGACAATCTTTTTGCTAGTC
Source organism: Onychomys torridus (assembly GCF_903995425.1). NCBI lineage: Eukaryota > Metazoa > Chordata > Mammalia > Rodentia > Cricetidae > Onychomys > Onychomys torridus. The sequence goes on from NC_050455.1 coordinate 3,362,508, forward strand.
TCCATGCTTCTTAGATTCCCCCCACTCCCGATACCTGGCCTTCAACCAGTGTAGAATTCATTCAGGGAAGAGCTAAGATTCTTACTCCAAGCTTCTGGCAGGTTTACAAATTGTGAAAACCTATTCCTTTCTCAAGTGAGGAGTTAAGTGTTCTTTGGCTTCTGGCAACTTAAATATTATGTGATCGTTTCAAATTACATTATTAATTACTATTTCTAAATGGCACTCTGATTTATGCTATTTGGAAGCAATTCAGTGCTTTAAAGAAAAATGAGGGCCAGGGATTGTAGCCTCAGTTGGTAGAAGGCATGTGTAGCCAACCACAAAGCCCTGGGGTCTGGTCCCCAGCACTGCCACAGACCAGGTTCCTGGTGGCTCACACCTGTAATCTCAGCACTAGGGAGGTAGAGGCAGAAGAACCAGGACTTCAAGGTTATCCTTGGCTACATAGTTTGAGGCCATCTTGAACTACATGAGATCCTGTTTTAGACAGACAGACAGACAGACAGACAGACAGATAGACAAGCAGGCAGGGAACAAGAATGAATAGAATACAGCCCAACTGTTTTCACTGAGCTTTTGAGAATGTTGTAGCCTGCATTGCCTGATGATGACGTAGATGCTGTTAATGAGATTTGTTAGTGAGCAGCAGTATCACAGAGAGCAGGCATTCAGCAGAGGAGCCCTGTGGGTTCCACAGAAGACACACACATGTCCCACACAATAGAGCATGTTAGTATGTCCTTAAAGGTACCCTTACCCCCCCCTGTTGCCTACTTCCTATTCAGCATGGCTCCGGAGAAGGGTGGGTATCAAGCAGGAGTCTCATGCTTTGTAACTGAGCTCCTAGCTCCTTCGGACTTCTTTCCCCATAACTGCTTGTTAGTCTGCTGAAGGCCGGACAGACGCAGCTAGAGGTCTCACTGTGACTAGTCAGAAAGGGCTTTTGGAACCCACGGGTGACAGGACACTGGGTCTGGCTTGGAAACGCTGGTATATATAAAGTAGCCTTAAGCAGAGGCTGCTATAAATAGCAGGCCAGGCAGTACCTAACCAGGCTCCATGCCAATGCTCTGTAGTCCTGTCACCCCATTGGTTCCCTCAGCAGGCAGGGACAGCAGTGTGCAGCCTCACTCTGACAGAGAAGCCCGCAGCCCAAATGCTCCAAGATGGCCTTCAGCAGCACTCTGCCCTCCCACAGCTCAAGTTCACGCTATCTGGGGAGGCTTGTAGTCTAAAAGCAAAGGAGAGTGGTGTGGCTCAGGGTTAGAGCACTTGCCTAGCACGTGGGAGGTCCTAGGTTCAGTTCCCAGCATCACAAAAGGGAAGGACGAATAGAAGTTATAGAAATGGAAGGCAGTCTATATTTGGGGCTGGTGACGTGGCTCAGCAGGTAAAGGTGTTTGCTGCCGCACCTAATGGCCTTAGTTCACTCTCTGGACCCACATGCTGGAAGATCAGAACCAATTCCCACGTGGTATGAGAGAGCATGTGTGAGTTTTCATGTAGGGGCCAAAGATTAACTTCTGGTTTCATTTCTGAGACAATATTCACCTCACGTTTTGAGAAAGACCTCTCACTGGCTTGGAGCCACTAATGAGGCTACCCTGGCTAACCAGCCAGCCCAGGAATCTGTCTGTGCCTCCCCAGGGCTGGGAATACAAATGCATGTCCCATGCCTGACTCTTGCCGCCATGGATTCTGGGGTTGTATTCTGGACCTCATGCTTGCAAGGCAATCTTGTTACTAACTGAGCCATCTCCCCATCTCTGTCTGACGTTTGTGATGCTGTCTGGTATGTAGCCCAGGCTGCCCTCAAGCCTGTGATCCTCCACCTTCAGTTTTTCTGTTTGTCCTACTGTGCCTTCTGTATGCACTGGGACATACACTTCATACTAACATACTTTACTTGCTGCCTTTGTTCTCTTACTAACAGTGCTTGGTTGTGTGATAAGCATAAATTAAAAAATTATGCATAAATAAGGGAATCCCATGCCTTTGAAACAATCACAGTCAAGTGAAATGAGAGATCTTAATTAACTCTGGCTGTGTGAAGCCTCCTGTCCTCAGAACTCTGACCAGCACTTTTCAGAGAACGCCTGGGGAGGTAGAAGGGCGGGCAGTTAGGATCTTCTGTCTAGACAGCTAGGAAGAGAGATTAGGGGACCAGTTGTCAGTGACATAAGGATATCTATTGCTTTAACACAGGGAGAAAGAAGGAGGAGAAGGAGGAGAGAGAGAGAGGAGTAGGAGTAGGATGAAGAGAAGAAGAGAAAGAAGGAAGAGAAGGAGGAGGAGAAGAAGGAGAAGAAGAAGGAGAAGGAGGTGAAGGAGAAGGAGGAGAAGGAGAAGAAGGAGAAGAAGAAGAATGAGAAGGAGAAGGAGGTGAAGGAGAAGGAGGAGAAGGAGAAGGAGAAGGAGGTGAAGGAGAAGGAGGAGGAGGAGAAGGAGAAGGAGGAGAAGGAGAAGGAGGTGAAGGAGGATGAGAAGAAGGAGGAGGAGGAGAAGTCAATCTTAATAAAACCCCCAAAACATCAGCCAAAGAGTTGAACAGAAAATTCACTTAAGTTTTACATGCCAGTTATGTACAAGCATATGTGCTCAACATTATTATCCAGCAGAAATCTAAATTGAAACCACAAGGTGGTACCACTGTCCACCTCCTGGGATGACTAGAGTAGACACTGGCCATGCCAGGCATTGATGCATTTGGATGTCCAGCTAATCCAGCATGGTATTGACCTAGAAATCTCAGTGTTGCTGTTAGGGATGGAAAGTGATACATTTTGGAATATGATTGACAGGATCTTTGGAAGTTAAGCATGTACCTATCCTGCAATCTAGCCACCTTGCTTGTAGGTTTTAACCATAAGGAAAGGAAATATATGTCTATAGCTACAAATGCTTAAATATCCACAGCATAAAAAGAAAAACTGAACAACACCTACAGGTATGTGACTGTACTGTAGTGTCTCCATTTAATGGAGTGCTAGTCAGCAATAAGGAATGAGCTATCAATACTTACACCAATTTGGATGTTCATGCTGAAAGAAAGCCATGCAAAAACTGTAAAAATCCATCTTGTACAAGCTCATTTATATGGGATGCTAATTTACAGTGACAAAGCAGTTGTGTGGCATTGGGATAGGTTGGGGTGTGGGGAGGCGAAGAGAGGGATGACAGAGAGCAGCTTGTGGAGACTTTTGAGGTGGTGAATATGTTCCCTATCTTAATGGTGGTGATTGTTTCCCTTACATACTCAAAACTTATCAACGAGTTCCTTTTCAGTTTGTGTGGTATGCTCCATGTCAGTGTAGGATGAGCTAGGGGAACCTTCCAAGAGCCCAAGGGATAGATGAGGTTAGCTGTGAAAGGCCTCCTTTTCCATAGTGTTCTAGAGCAGTGGTTCTCAACCTTCCCAATGCTGTAACCCTTTAATACAATTCCTCATGTTGGGTAACCCCAACCATAAAACTATTTTCATCGCTACTT
>NC_050455.1:4496099-4498599 GCF_903995425.1 Onychomys torridus
CTTGTGTAGCATGTGCAAGGCCCAGGGTTCAATCCCCTCACTGCCAAACATAAACAAATGAAAACAAGAACTGGGATTTACAATACATATGTATTCCAGAAGACCAAACTTTTATTTAGGGAAATGAGATGTGGTGAGTGAAAGGTCATTAATGAAACAAAGCCCTAAGTGGCAAGTTACTATGAATAACTGCGCTCTGCTCACCTCACACATAATCCAAAGTAGAAACCATTACCGCTTCGAAGCTTTGCTCTTAATGGCAGTTCAGCTTCTTTGAATGGATTCCCTGTTGTATAAAAAAGTATGCCAGTCTTTGACTGCCAAAATCAATTAGTCACATTCATTATGCCTCTATTTATTAATGTTATACACTTTAGGATGTGTGTGGAACAAAAGAAAGTTATGAAATTTCAGATATGTGTTATGATTAGAATCAGAGCTAAGGAGAGAATGATTTCCAGTCTATGTTTACAAAGCCATGGCAAAGATTAGATTTGTGGTGACAGATTAATACTTTTTTCCCAAATCATAATCCTTACTAGTTCAGCTTTTACCATAAGAAAGGTTTGTGATTGGTCACAGGTTATTGGCACTGGCTGCTGTATTCATGAGAATGCTGTACTTTGGCCTCCTGAAATCAAAATACACCATATAATCTTAACAGATGCAATTTTCATCTGTACTACGGGGCAGAGCAAAAGGGGGCAACATAAGGCTCTTTATTGAGACTGGGTTCAGAGTTAATTCAATGATGCTAATAATTAAACCTTATGCTAAAATTAACGTAGAACAATGTCTGCATTCTGGCACGGAAGATTCTGATGAAATTTACTGTCAAGCTGCTGTATCAAAGCTTTCTACACAAAATAAACACTCTACTTTCCCCGTGAAACAAAGAGTGTTATACAGTTTTGATTCTCCCCAAGTATTAGCATCAAAGCTGACACACACATTTGATAGGACCCCCATAGGTCTGTTTTGGTGGAACAGGACCAGGCTAGAGCGAGGTGACAGAATAAGTGTATTTTTGTCTCAATTGGAAAAAAATATAAATTGTTTCTTGGTATGTAGATTCAAATTCAATGAGTGAAAATGCAGATGCATTAGGAAATTTAGAGTAGGAGGGAAACCACATGCCCATTAAGGCCAGAAATTATAATGGAATTCATTTCTCATGACTGCTAGGATTAGCTTCTAAAATGAATCATGAGACTCCATATCCCACCTTCCACATATCCAGCTCTCTCAGTCTCCTTCTACTTCTGACTGCTGAACATTGTCCTATAATCCATCTACAGTGTTTAAAGAGCCCCTCTCCCACATTGCTAATATGTGGTAGTCTGGTTCACACCTCCATTCAATCATGACCTCGATGCTTTCAAAACAGTTTCTACTTCAAAAAGCTTACTGGCATCAAACTGATTTCCTTTTAGGAATATTATTCCCTTCCACTAAATTCCACTTAGCTTTTCTTTCTCTAGAGCTAAACAGACCTGATTTATCATTCTGCAAATTGCATCCTTAAATCACTTTTCAGTATCTAAGTACCCAGGTACTGTGGCAAGAGATATTACCAAATTCAGGCAAGAATAAAGAGTGGAAAGAGCTAGTGTACTGAACAACAATGCCAAATGTAGCAGAAACTAAGTTCTATATTTCCATTGCCCTTTTGACAGGAACACACCCCGCTTACTCCCAAGTCTTCTTCTACAAGCCTCGGCTGTAATCTCTCCTGGTTATGTAGTCATCAGAACCAATCTGAACATGAATGATAAAGCATGCTCAAGAATGTCACTCACAGCCGGGCGGTGGGGGTGCACACCTTTTATACTAGTACTCGGGAGGCGGAGGCAGATGGATCTCTGTGAGTTCAAGGCCAGCCTGGTCTACAGAGTAAGTTCCAGGACAGCCAGAGCTGTTTCATAGAGAAACTCTGTCTCAAAAACAAATAAACAAACAAATAAATAAAAATAAAAAGAATGTCACTCATAATATTATGCACCCATGGGAGACCTCCCACTATTATGCAGATATCTTGTTAAAGTACAAATGAAAATATTCAAGGAACAGAAGCTATGTGGTTTTAGTTACATCATTTTACTGAAGCAAGGCTAAGGCAGGTACCTGTAAAAATCTCAGGAAATTTCCAGTCCTCCTAAATTTACCAGATTTGATAATTTAGTAATATAATTTATCACGTGTCAATAAAAATAGTAACTATGGTTAAGTCTTGGATGGGTGTTTTGGGACACGAAGTCCATTTCTGTGTGAATATGTACACTCTTATGATTGTTTTTCTTCCAGCCCACGGCTAGCTGGCCATGTTCATTTACATGGATGACAGGAGCACAGGTTAATCAGGGAATGGGTGCTGGTTTGATGTGCCACCGAGGAGGCCAGCCTACAGTCACATCCTGATTATCCTCTCTGGTTATTTGAACTGCGCATAATCTCTCTGACATGGATCTTTCTCTCCTCACATATCCCATCAGAGACTGCC